>NW_026109192.1:0-74309 GCF_024516045.1 Bombus affinis
GTATTACGTTATAACGTATAACGTTATATAGTATTACGTTATAACGTATAACGTTATATAGTATTACGTTATAACGTATAGCGTTATATACTATTACGATATAACGTATAACGTTATATAGTATTACCTTATAACGTATAGCGTTATATACTATTACGTTATAACGTATAGCGTTATATACTATTACGATACAACGTATAACGTTATATAGTATTACGTTATAACGCATAGCGTTATATACTATTACGATATAACGTATAACGTCATATACTATTACTATACAACGTAAAACGTTATATAGTATTACGTTATAACGTATAACGTTATATAGTATTACGTTATAACGTATAATGTTATAGTATTACGTTATAACGTATAACGTTATATAGTATTACGTTATAACGTATAACGTTATATAGTATTTCGTTATAACGTATAACGTTATATAGTATTACAACACAACGTATAACGTTATATAGTATTATGTTATAATGTATAACGTTATATAGTATTACGTTATAACGTATAACGTTATATACTATAACTATACAACGTGTAACGTTATATAGTATTACGTTATAACGTATAACGTTATATAGTATTACGTTATAACGTATAGCGTTATATACTATTACGATATAACGTATAACGTTATATAGTATTACGTTACAACGTATAGCGTTATATACTATTACGTTATAACGTATAGCGTTATATACTATTACGATACAACGTATAACGTTATATAGTATTACGTTATAACGTATAGCGTTATATACTATTACGATATAACGTATAACGTTATATAGTATTACGTTATAACGTATAGCGTTATATACTATTACGTTATAACGTATAGCGTTATATACTATTACGATACAACGTATAACGTTATATAGTATTACGTTATAACGTGTAACGTTATATACTATTACTATACAACGTAAAACGTTATACAGTATTACGTTATAACGTATAACGTTATGTAGTATTACGTTATAACGTATAGCGTTATATACTATTACGATATAACGTATAACGTTATATACTATAACTATACAACGTGTAACGTTATATAGTATTACGTTATAACGTATATCGTTATATACTATTACGATATAACGTATAACGTTATGTAGTATTACGTTATAACGTTTAGCGTTATATACTATTACGATATAACGTATAACGTTATATACTATTACTATACAACGTGTAACGTTATATAGTATTACGTTATAACGTATAAGGTTATATAGTATTACGTTATAACGTATAACGTTATATAGTATTACGTTATAACGTATAACGTTATATACTATAACTATACAACGTGTAACGTTATATAGTATTACGTTATAACGTATAACGTTATATAGTCTTACGTTATAACGTATAGCGTTATATACTATTACGATATAACGTATAACGTTATATAGTATTACGTTATAACGTATAGCGTTATATACTATTACGTTATAACGTATAGCGTTATATACTATTACGATATAACGTATAACGTTATATAGTATTACGTTATAACGTATAGCGTTATATACTACTACGATATAACGTATAACGTTATATAGTATTACGTTATAACGAATAAAGGTATATAGTATTACGTTAGAACGTTAAACGTTATATACTATTACTATACAACGTATAACGTTATATAGTATTACGTCATAACGCATAGCGTTATATACTATTACTATACAACGTGTAACGTTATATAGTATTACGTTATAACGTGTAACGTTATATACTGTTACCATACAACGTATAACGTTATATAGTATTACGTTATAACGAATAAAGGTATATAGTATTACGATATAACGTAAAACGTTATATAGTATTATGTTATAACGTATAACGTTATATAGTATTACGTTATAACGTATAATGTTATATAGTATTACGTTATAACGTATAACGTTATATAGTATTACGTTATAACGTATAACGTTATATAGTATTTCGTTATAACGTATAACGTTATATAGTATTACAACACAACGTATAACGTTATATAGTATTACGTTATAACGTACAACGTTATATACTATTACGATATAACGTATAACGTTATGTAGTATTACGTTATAACGTATAACGTTATATAGTATTACGTTATAACGTATAACGTTATATAGTATTACGTTATAACGTATAGCGTTATATACTATTACGATATAACGTATAACGTTATATAGTATTACCTTATAACGTATAGCGTTATATACTATTACGTTATAACGTATAGCGTTATATACTATTACGATACAACGTATAACGTTATATAGTATTACGTTATAACGCATAGCGTTATATACTATTACGATATAACGTATAACGTCATATACTATTACTATACAACGTAAAACGTTATATAGTATTACGTTATAACGAATAAAGGTATATAGTATTACGATATAACGCAAAACGTTATACAGTATTACGTTATAACGTATAACGTTATATAGTATTACGTTAGAACGTGTAACGTTATATACTATTACTATACAACGTATAACGTTATATAGTATTACGTTATAACGTGTAACGTTATATACTGTTACCATACAACGTATAACGTTATATAGTATTACGTTATAACGAATAAAGGTATATAGTATTACGATATAACGTAAAACGTTATATAGTATTATGTTATAATGTATAACGTTATATAGTATTACGTTATAACGTATAACGTTATATACTATAACTATACAACGTGTAACGTTATATAGTATTACGTTATAACGTATAACGTTATATAGTATTACGTTATAACGTATAGCGTTATATACTATTACGATATAACGTATAACGTTATATAGTATTACGTTAACAACGTATAGCGTTATATACTATTACGTTATAACGTATAGCGTTATATACTATTACGATACAACGTATAACGTTATATAGTATTACGTTATAACGTATAGCGTTATATACTATTACGATATAACGTATAACGTTATATAGTATTACGTTATAACGTATAGCGTTATATACTATTACGTTATAACGTATAGCGTTATATACTATTACGATACAACGTATAACGTTATATAGTATTACGTTATAACGTGTAACGTTATATACTATTACTATACAACGTAAAACGTTATACAGTATTACGTTATAACGTATAACGTTATGTAGTATTACGTTATAACGTATAGCGTTATATACTATTACGATATAACGTATAACGTTATATACTATAACTATACAACGTGTAACGTTATATAGTATTACGTTATAACGTATAACGTTATATAGTATTACGCTATAACGTACAACGTTATACAGTATTACGTTATAACGCATAATGTTATATAGTATTACGTTATAACGTATAACGTTAAACAGTATTACGTTATAGCCTACAATGTTATATACTATTACAATACAACGTGTAATGTTATATAGTATTACGTTATAACGTATAGCGTTATATACTATTACGTTATAACGTATAGCGTTATATACTATTACGATATAACGTATAACGTTATATAGTATTACGTTATAACGTTTAGCGTTATATACTATTACGATATAACGTATAACGTTATATACTATTACTATACAACGTGTAACGTTATATAGTATTACGTTATAACGTATAACGTTATATAGTATTACGTTAGAACGTGTAACGTTATATACTATTACTATACAACGTATAACGTTATATAGTATTACGTTATATCGTGTAACGTTCTATACTATTAGGATATAAGCTATATCGTTATATACTATCACTATACAACGTGTAACGTTATATAGTATTACGTTATAACGTATAAGGTTATATAGTATTACGTTATAACGTATAACGTTATATAGTATTACGTTACAACGTATAACGTTATATACTATAACTATACAACGTGTAACGTTATATAGTATTACGTTATAACGTATAACGTTATATAGTATTACGTTATAACGTATAGCGTTATATACTATTACGATATAACGTATAACGTTATATAGTATTACGTTATAACGTATAGCGTTATATACTATTACGTTATAACGTATAGCGTTATATACTATTACGATATAACGTATAACGTTATATAGTATTACGTTATAACGTATAGCGTTATATACTATTAGGATATAACGTATAACGTTATATACAATTACTATACAACGTGTAACGTTATATAGTATTACGTTATAACGTATAGCGTTATATACTATTACGATATAACGTATAACGTTATATACAATTACTATACAACGTGTAACGTTATATAGTATTACGTTATAACGTATAACGTTATATAGTATTACGTTAGAACGTGTAACGTTATATACTATTACTATACAACGTATAACGTTATGTAGTATTACGTTATAACGCATAGCGTTATATACTATTACGATATAACGTATAACGTTATATACTATTACTATACAACGTGTAACGTTATATAGTATTACGTTATAACGTGTAACGTTATATACTGTTACCATACAACGTATAAAGTTATATAGTATTACGTTATAACGAATAAAGGTATATAGTATTACGATATAACGTAAAACGTTATATAGTATTAGGTTATAACGTATAACGTTATATAGTATTACGTTATAACGTATAACGTTATATACTATTACGATATAACGTATAACGCTATGTAGTATTACGTTATAACGTATAACGTTATATACTATTACTATACAACGTATATCGTTATATAGTATTACGTTATAACGCATAGCGTTATATACTATTACGATATAACGTATAACGTTATATACTATTACTATACAACGTGTAACGTTATATAGTATTACGTCATAACGTGTAACGTTATATACTGTTACCATACAACGTATAACGTTATATAGTATTACGTTATAACGAATAAAGGTATATAGTATTACGATATAACGTAAAACGTTATATAGTATTAGGTTATAACGTATAACGTTATATAGTATTACGTTATAACGTATAACGTTATATAGTATTACGTTATAACGTATAGCGTTATATACTATTACGATATAACGTATAACGTTATATAGTATTACGTTATAACGTATAGCGTTATATACTATTACGTTATAACGTATAGCGTTATATACTATTACGATACAACGTACAATGTTATATAGTATTACGTTATAACGCATAGCGTTATATACTATTACGATATAACGTATAACGTTATATACTATAACTATACAACGTGTAACGTTATATAGTATTACGTTATAACGTGTAACATTATATACTGTTACCATACAACGTATAACGTTACATAGTATTGCGTTATAACGCATAAAGGTATATAGTATTACGATATAACGTAAAACGTTATATAGTATCATGTTATAATGTATAACGTTATATAGTATTACGTTATAACGTATAACGTTATATAGTATTACGCTATAACGTACAACGTTATATAGTATTACGTTATAAGGGATAGCGTTATATTCAATTACGATATAACGTGTAACGTTATAAAGAATTACGTTATAAAGTATAACGTTGTATAGTATTACGTTATAACGTATAACGTTAAACAGTATTACGTTATAGCCTACAACGTTATATACTATTACAATACATCGTGTAATGTCATATAGTATTACGTTATAACGTATAACGTTATATAGTATTACGTTATAACGTATAACGTTATATAGTATTACGTTAGAACGTGTAACGTTATATAGTATTGCAATACAACGTATAACGTTTTATAGTATTACGTTATAACGCATAACGTTATATACTGTTACGATATAACGTATAACGTTATATACTATTACGATATAACGTATAACGTTATGTAGTATTACGTTATAACGTATAGCGTTATATACTATTACGATATAACGTATAACGTTATATACTATAACTATACAACGTGTAACGTTATATAGTATTACGTTATAACGAATAAAGGTATATAGTATTACGATATAACGCAAAACGTTATACAGTATTACGTTATAACGTATAACGTTATAACGTTATACAGTATTACGTTATAACGTATAACGTTATATAGTATTACGTTAGAACGTGTAACGTTATATACTATTACTATACAACGTATAACGTTATATAGTATTACGTTATAACGTGTAACGTTATATACTGTTACCATACAACGTATAACGTTATATAGTATTACGTTATAACGAATAAAGGTATATAGTATTACGATATAACGTAAAACGTTATATAGTATTATGTTATAATGTATAACGTTATATAGTATTACGTTCTAACGTATAACGTTATATACTATAACTATACAACGTGTAACGTTATATAGTATTACGTTATAACGTATAACGTTATATAGTATTACGTTATAACGTATAGCGTTATACAGTATTACGTTATAACGCATAATGTTATATAGTATTACGTTATAACGTATAACGTTAAACAGTATTACGTTATAGCCTACAATGTTATATACTATTACAATACAACGTGTAATGTTATATAGTATTACGTTATAACGTATAGCGTTATATACTATTACGTTATAACGTATAGCGTTATATACTATTACGATATAACGTATAACGTTATATAGTATTACGTTATAACGTTTAGCGTTATATACTATTACGATATAACGTATAACGTTATATACTATTACTATACAACGTGTAACGTTATATAGTATTACGTTATAACGTATAACGTTATATAGTATTACGTTAGAACGTGTAACGTTATATACTATTACTATACAACGTATAACGTTATATAGTATTACGTTATATCGTGTAACGTTATATACTATTAGGATATAAGCTATATCGTTATATACTATCACTATACAACGTGTAACGTTATATAGTATTACGTTATAACGTATAACGTTATATAGTATAACGTTATAACGTATAGCGTTATATACTATTACGATATAACGTATAACGTTATATAGTATTACGTTATAACGTATATCGTTATGTAGTATTACGTTATAACGTATAGCGTTATACAGTATTACGTCATAACGTATTACGTTATATAGTATTACGTTATAACGTTATACGTTATATACTATTACTATACAACGTAAAACGTTATATAGTATTACGTTGTAACGTATAACGTTATATAGTATTACGTTATAACGTATAACGTTATATAGTATTACGTTATAACGTATAACGTTATATAGTATTACGTTATAACGTATATCGTTATGTAGTATTACGTTATAACGTATAGCGTTATATAGTATTACGTTATAACGTATAACGTTATATACTATAACTATACAACGTGTAACGTTATATAGTATTACGTTATAACGTATAACGTTATATAGTATAACGTTATAACGTATAGCGTTATATACTATTACGATATAACGTATAACGTTATATAGTATTACGTTATAACGTATAGCGTTATATACTATTACGATATAACGTATAACGTTATATACTATAACTATACAACGTGTAACGTTTTATAGTATTACATTATAACGTATAACGTTAAACAGTATTACGTTATAGCCTACAATGTTATATACTATTACAATACAACGTGTAATGTTATATAGTATTACGTTATAACGTATAGCGTTATATACTATTACGTTATAACGTATAGCGTTATATACTATTACGATATAACGTATAACGTTATATAGTATTACGTTATAACGTTTAGCGTTATATACTATTACGATATAACGTATAACGTTATATACTATAACTATACAACGTGTAACGTTTTATAGTATTACATTATAACGTATAACGTTATATAGTATTACGCTATAACGTACAACGTTATATAGTATTACGTCATAACGCATAATGTTATATAGTATTACGTTATGACGTACAATGTTATATAGTATTACGATATAACGTAAAACGTTATATAGAATTATGTTATAACGTATAACGTTATATAGAATTACGTTATAACGTATAACGTTATATAGTATTACGTCATAACGTATTACGTTATATAGTATTACGTTATAACGTTATACGTTATATACTATTACTATACAACGTAAAACGTTATATAGTATTGCGTTATAACGAATAAAGGTATATAGTATTACGATATAACGTAAAACGTTATATAGTATTACGTTAAAACGTATAACGTTATATAGTATTACGTTATAACGTACAACGTTATATGCTATTACGATATAAGCTATAACGTTATATACTATAACTATACAACGTGTAACGTTATATAGTATTACGTTATAACGTATAACGTTATATAATATTACGTTATAACGTATAACGTTATATAGTATTACGTTATAACTTGTAACGTTATATAGTATTGCAATACAACGTGTAATGCTATATAGTAATATGTTATAACGTATAACGTTATATAGTATTACGTTATAACTTGTAACGTTATATAGTATTGCAATACAACGTGTAATGCTATATAGTAATATGTTATAACGTATAACGTTATATAGTATTTCGTTATAACTTGTAACGTTATATAGTATTGCAATACAACGTGTAATGCTATATAGTAATATGTTATAACGTATAACGTTACATAGTATTACGTTATAACGTATAATGTTATATAGTATTACGTTATAACGTATAACGTTATATAGTATTACGTTATAACGTATAACGTTATATAGTATTTCGTTATAACGTATAACGTTATATAGTATTACAACACAACGTATAACGTTATATAGTATTACGTTATAACGTACAACGTTATATACTATTACGATATAACGTATAACGTTATGTAGTATTACGTTATAACGTATAACGTTATATAGTATTACGTTATAACGTATAACGTTATATAGTATTACGTTATAACGTATAGCGTTATATACTATTACGATATAACGTATAACGTTATATAGTATTACCTTATAACGTATAGCGTTATATACTATTACGTTATAACGTATAGCGTTATATACTATTACGATACAACGTATAACGTTATATAGTATTACGTTATAACGCATAGCGTTATATACTATTACGATATAACGTATAACGTCATATACTATTACTATACAACGTAAAACGTTATATAGTATTACGTTATAACGTATAACGTTATATAGTATTACGTTATAACGTATAATGTTATATAGTATTACGTTATAACGTATAACGTTATATAGTATTACGTTATAACGTATAACGTTATATAGTATTTCGTTATAACGTATAACGTTATATAGTATTACAACACAACGTATAACGTTATATAGTATTATGTTATAATGTATAACGTTATATAGTATTACGTTATAACGTATAACGTTATATACTATAACTATACAACGTGTAACGTTATATAGTATTACGTTATAACGTATAACGTTATATAGTATTACGTTATAACGTATAGCGTTATATACTATTACGATATAACGTATAACGTTATATAGTATTACGTTACAACGTATAGCGTTATATACTATTACGTTATAACGTATAGCGTTATATACTATTACGATACAACGTATAACGTTATATAGTATTACGTTATAACGTATAGCGTTATATACTATTACGATATAACGTATAACGTTATATAGTATTACGTTATAACGTATAGCGTTATATACTATTACGTTATAACGTATAGCGTTATATACTATTACGATACAACGTATAACGTTATATAGTATTACGTTATAACGTGTAACGTTATATACTATTACTATACAACGTAAAACGTTATACAGTATTACGTTATAACGTATAACGTTATGTAGTATTACGTTATAACGTATAGCGTTATATACTATTACGATATAACGTATAACGTTATATACTATAACTATACAACGTGTAACGTTATATAGTATTACGTTATAACGTATATCGTTATATACTATTACGATATAACGTATAACGTTATGTAGTATTACGTTATAACGTTTAGCGTTATATACTATTACGATATAACGTATAACGTTATATACTATTACTATACAACGTGTAACGTTATATAGTATTACGTTATAACGTATAAGGTTATATAGTATTACGTTATAACGTATAACGTTATATAGTATTACGTTATAACGTATAACGTTATATACTATAACTATACAACGTGTAACGTTATATAGTATTACGTTATAACGTATAACGTTATATAGTCTTACGTTATAACGTATAGCGTTATATACTATTACGATATAACGTATAACGTTATATTGTATTACGTTATAACGTATAGCGTTATATACTATTACGTTATAACGTATAGCGTTATATACTATTACGATATAACGTATAACGTTATATAGTATTACGTTATAACGTATAGCGTTATATACTACTACGATATAACGTATAACGTTATATAGTATTACGTTATAACGAATAAAGGTATATAGTATTACGTTAGAACGTTAAACGTTATATACTATTACTATACAACGTATAACGTTATATAGTATTACGTCATAACGCATAGCGTTATATACTATTACTATACAACGTGTAACGTTATATAGTATTACGTTATAACGTGTAACGTTATATACTGTTACCATACAACGTATAACGTTATATAGTATTACGTTATAACGAATAAAGGTATATAGTATTACGATATAACGTAAAACGTTATATAGTATTATGTTATAACGTATAACGTTATATAGTATTACGTTATAACGTATAATGTTATATAGTATTACGTTATAACGTATAACGTTATATAGTATTACGTTATAACGTATAACGTTATATAGTATTTCGTTATAACGTATAACGTTATATAGTATTACAACACAACGTATAACGTTATATAGTATTACGTTATAACGTACAACGTTATATACTATTACGATATAACGTATAACGTTATGTAGTATTACGTTATAACGTATAACGTTATATAGTATTACGTTATAACGTATAACGTTATATAGTATTACGTTATAACGTATAGCGTTATATACTATTACGATATAACGTATAACGTTATATAGTATTACCTTATAACGTATAGCGTTATATACTATTACGTTATAACGTATAGCGTTATATACTATTACGATACAACGTATAACGTTATATAGTATTACGTTATAACGCATAGCGTTATATACTATTACGATATAACGTATAACGTCATATACTATTACTATACAACGTAAAACGTTATATAGTATTACGTTATAACGAATAAAGGTATATAGTATTACGATATAACGCAAAACGTTATACAGTATTACGTTATAACGTATAACGTTATATAGTATTACGTTAGAACGTGTAACGTTATATACTATTACTATACAACGTATAACGTTATATAGTATTACGTTATAACGTGTAACGTTATATACTGTTACCATACAACGTATAACGTTATATAGTATTACGTTATAACGAATAAAGGTATATAGTATTACGATATAACGTAAAACGTTATATAGTATTATGTTATAATGTATAACGTTATATAGTATTACGTTATAACGTATAACGTTATATACTATAACTATACAACGTGTAACGTTATATAGTATTACGTTATAACGTATAACGTTATATAGTATTACGTTATAACGTATAGCGTTATATACTATTACGATATAACGTATAACGTTATATAGTATTACGTTACAACGTATAGCGTTATATACTATTACGTTATAACGTATAGCGTTATATACTATTACGATACAACGTATAACGTTATATAGTATTACGTTATAACGTATAGCGTTATATACTATTACGATATAACGTATAACGTTATATAGTATTACGTTATAACGTATAGCGTTATATACTATTACGTTATAACGTATAGCGTTATATACTATTACGATACAACGTATAACGTTATATAGTATTACGTTATAACGTGTAACGTTATATACTATTACTATACAACGTAAAACGTTATACAGTATTACGTTATAACGTATAACGTTATGTAGTATTACGTTATAACGTATAGCGTTATATACTATTACGATATAACGTATAACGTTATATACTATAACTATACAACGTGTAACGTTATATAGTATTACGTTATAACGTATAACGTTATATAGTATTACGCTATAACGTACAACGTTATACAGTATTACGTTATAACGCATAATGTTATATAGTATTACGTTATAACGTATAACGTTAAACAGTATTACGTTATAGCCTACAATGTTATATACTATTACAATACAACGTGTAATGTTATATAGTATTACGTTATAACGTATAGCGTTATATACTATTACGTTATAACGTATAGCGTTATATACTATTACGATATAACGTATAACGTTATATAGTATTACGTTATAACGTTTAGCGTTATATACTATTACGATATAACGTATAACGTTATATACTATTACTATACAACGTGTAACGTTATATAGTATTACGTTATAACGTATAACGTTATATAGTATTACGTTAGAACGTGTAACGTTATATACTATTACTATACAACGTATAACGTTATATAGTATTACGTTATATCGTGTAACGTTCTATACTATTAGGATATAAGCTATATCGTTATATACTATCACTATACAACGTGTAACGTTATATAGTATTACGTTATAACGTATAAGGTTATATAGTATTACGTTATAACGTATAACGTTATATAGTATTACGTTACAACGTATAACGTTATATACTATAACTATACAACGTGTAACGTTATATAGTATTACGTTATAACGTATAACGTTATATAGTATTACGTTATAACGTATAGCGTTATATACTATTACGATATAACGTATAACGTTATATAGTATTACGTTATAACGTATAGCGTTATATACTATTACGTTATAACGTATAGCGTTATATACTATTACGATATAACGTATAACGTTATATAGTATTACGTTATAACGTATAGCGTTATATACTATTAGGATATAACGTATAACGTTATATACAATTACTATACAACGTGTAACGTTATATAGTATTACGTTATAACGTATAGCGTTATATACTATTACGATATAACGTATAACGTTATATACAATTACTATACAACGTGTAACGTTATATAGTATTACGTTATAACGTATAACGTTATATAGTATTACGTTAGAACGTGTAACGTTATATACTATTACTATACAACGTATAACGTTATGTAGTATTACGTTATAACGCATAGCGTTATATACTATTACGATATAACGTATAACGTTATATACTATTACTATACAACGTGTAACGTTATATAGTATTACGTTATAACGTGTAACGTTATATACTGTTACCATACAACGTATAAAGTTATATAGTATTACGTTATAACGAATAAAGGTATATAGTATTACGATATAACGTAAAACGTTATATAGTATTAGGTTATAACGTATAACGTTATATAGTATTACGTTATAACGTATAACGTTATATACTATTACGATATAACGTATAACGCTATGTAGTATTACGTTATAACGTATAACGTTATATACTATTACTATACAACGTATATCGTTATATAGTATTACGTTATAACGCATAGCGTTATATACTATTACGATATAACGTATAACGTTATATACTATTACTATACAACGTGTAACGTTATATAGTATTACGTCATAACGTGTAACGTTATATACTGTTACCATACAACGTATAACGTTATATAGTATTACGTTATAACGAATAAAGGTATATAGTATTACGATATAACGTAAAACGTTATATAGTATTAGGTTATAACGTATAACGTTATATAGTATTACGTTATAACGTATAACGTTATATAGTATTACGTTATAACGTATAGCGTTATATACTATTACGATATAACGTATAACGTTATATAGTATTACGTTATAACGTATAGCGTTATATACTATTACGTTATAACGTATAGCGTTATATACTATTACGATACAACGTACAATGTTATATAGTATTACGTTATAACGCATAGCGTTATATACTATTACGATATAACGTATAACGTTATATACTATAACTATACAACGTGTAACGTTATATAGTATTACGTTATAACGTGTAACATTATATACTGTTACCATACAACGTATAACGTTACATAGTATTGCGTTATAACGCATAAAGGTATATAGTATTACGATATAACGTAAAACGTTATATAGTATCATGTTATAATGTATAACGTTATATAGTATTACGTTATAACGTATAACGTTATATAGTATTACGCTATAACGTACAACGTTATATAGTATTACGTTATAAGGGATAGCGTTATATTCAATTACGATATAACGTGTAACGTTATAAAGAATTACGTTATAAAGTATAACGTTGTATAGTATTACGTTATAACGTATAACGTTAAACAGTATTACGTTATAGCCTACAACGTTATATACTATTACAATACATCGTGTAATGTCATATAGTATTACGTTATAACGTATAACGTTATATAGTATTACGTTATAACGTATAACGTTATATAGTATTACGTTAGAACGTGTAACGTTATATAGTATTGCAATACAACGTATAACGTTTTATAGTATTACGTTATAACGCATAACGTTATATACTGTTACGATATAACGTATAACGTTATATACTATTACGATATAACGTATAACGTTATGTAGTATTACGTTATAACGTATAGCGTTATATACTATTACGATATAACGTATAACGTTATATACTATAACTATACAACGTGTAACGTTATATAGTATTACGTTATAACGAATAAAGGTATATAGTATTACGATATAACGCAAAACGTTATACAGTATTACGTTATAACGTATAACGTTATAACGTTATACAGTATTACGTTATAACGTATAACGTTATATAGTATTACGTTAGAACGTGTAACGTTATATACTATTACTATACAACGTATAACGTTATATAGTATTACGTTATAACGTGTAACGTTATATACTGTTACCATACAACGTATAACGTTATATAGTATTACGTTATAACGAATAAAGGTATATAGTATTACGATATAACGTAAAACGTTATATAGTATTATGTTATAATGTATAACGTTATATAGTATTACGTTCTAACGTATAACGTTATATACTATAACTATACAACGTGTAACGTTATATAGTATTACGTTATAACGTATAACGTTATATAGTATTACGTTATAACGTATAGCGTTATACAGTATTACGTTATAACGCATAATGTTATATAGTATTACGTTATAACGTATAACGTTAAACAGTATTACGTTATAGCCTACAATGTTATATACTATTACAATACAACGTGTAATGTTATATAGTATTACGTTATAACGTATAGCGTTATATACTATTACGTTATAACGTATAGCGTTATATACTATTACGATATAACGTATAACGTTATATAGTATTACGTTATAACGTTTAGCGTTATATACTATTACGATATAACGTATAACGTTATATACTATTACTATACAACGTGTAACGTTATATAGTATTACGTTATAACGTATAACGTTATATAGTATTACGTTAGAACGTGTAACGTTATATACTATTACTATACAACGTATAACGTTATATAGTATTACGTTATATCGTGTAACGTTATATACTATTAGGATATAAGCTATATCGTTATATACTATCACTATACAACGTGTAACGTTATATAGTATTACGTTATAACGTATAACGTTATATAGTATAACGTTATAACGTATAGCGTTATATACTATTACGATATAACGTATAACGTTATATAGTATTACGTTATAACGTATATCGTTATGTAGTATTACGTTATAACGTATAGCGTTATACAGTATTACGTCATAACGTATTACGTTATATAGTATTACGTTATAACGTTATACGTTATATACTATTACTATACAACGTAAAACGTTATATAGTATTACGTTGTAACGTATAACGTTATATAGTATTACGTTATAACGTATAACGTTATATAGTATTACGTTATAACGTATAACGTTATATAGTATTACGTTATAACGTATATCGTTATGTAGTATTACGTTATAACGTATAGCGTTATATAGTATTACGTTATAACGTATAACGTTATATACTATAACTATACAACGTGTAACGTTATATAGTATTACGTTATAACGTATAACGTTATATAGTATAACGTTATAACGTATAGCGTTATATACTATTACGATATAACGTATAACGTTATATAGTATTACGTTATAACGTATAGCGTTATATACTATTACGATATAACGTATAACGTTATATACTATAACTATACAACGTGTAACGTTTTATAGTATTACATTATAACGTATAACGTTAAACAGTATTACGTTATAGCCTACAATGTTATATACTATTACAATACAACGTGTAATGTTATATAGTATTACGTTATAACGTATAGCGTTATATACTATTACGTTATAACGTATAGCGTTATATACTATTACGATATAACGTATAACGTTATATAGTATTACGTTATAACGTTTAGCGTTATATACTATTACGATATAACGTATAACGTTATATACTATAACTATACAACGTGTAACGTTTTATAGTATTACATTATAACGTATAACGTTATATAGTATTACGCTATAACGTACAACGTTATATAGTATTACGTCATAACGCATAATGTTATATAGTATTACGTTATGACGTACAATGTTATATAGTATTACGATATAACGTAAAACGTTATATAGAATTATGTTATAACGTATAACGTTATATAGAATTACGTTATAACGTATAACGTTATATAGTATTACGTCATAACGTATTACGTTATATAGTATTACGTTATAACGTTATACGTTATATACTATTACTATACAACGTAAAACGTTATATAGTATTGCGTTATAACGAATAAAGGTATATAGTATTACGATATAACGTAAAACGTTATATAGTATTACGTTAAAACGTATAACGTTATATAGTATTACGTTATAACGTACAACGTTATATGCTATTACGATATAAGCTATAACGTTATATACTATAACTATACAACGTGTAACGTTATATAGTATTACGTTATAACGTATAACGTTATATAATATTACGTTATAACGTATAACGTTATATAGTATTACGTTATAACTTGTAACGTTATATAGTATTGCAATACAACGTGTAATGCTATATAGTAATATGTTATAACGTATAACGTTATATAGTATTACGTTATAACGTGTAACGTTATAAAGAATTAGGTTAAAACGTATAACGTTATATAGTATAACGTTATAATGTGTAACGTTATATACTATTACGATATAAGCTATATAGTTATATATTATAACTATACAACGTATAACGTTATATAGTATTACGTTATAACGTATAGCGTTATATACTATTACGATATAACGTATAACGTTATGTAGTATTACGTTATAACGTATAGCGTTATATACTATTACGATATAACGTATAACGTTATATACTATAACTATACAACGTGTAACGTTATATAGTATTACGTTATAACGTATAACGTTATATAGTATTACGCTATAACGTACAACGTTGTATGGTATTACGTTATAACGCATAATGTTATATAGTATTACGTTATAACGTGTAACGTTACATAGTATTACGTTATAACGTATAACGTTATATAGTATTACGTTATAACGTATAACGTTATATAGTATTACGTTATAACGTATATCGTTATATACTATTACGATATAACGTATAACGTTATGTAGTATTACGTTATAACGTTTAGCGTTATATACTATTACGATATAACGTATAACGTTATATACTATTACTATACAACGTGTAACGTTATATAGTATTACGATATAACGTATAAGGTTATATAGTATTACGTTATAACGTATAACGTTATATAGTATTACGTTATAACGTATAACGTTATATACTATAACTATACAACGTGTAACGTTATATAGTATTACGTTATAACGTATAACGTTATATAGTCTTACGTTATAACGTATAGCGTTATATACTATTACGATATAACGTATAACGTTATATAGTATTACGTTATAACGTATAGCGTTATATACTATTACGTTATAACGTATAGCGTTATATACTATTACGATATAACGTATAACGTTATATAGTATTACGTTATAACGTATAGCGTTATATACTACTACGATATAACGTATAACTTTATATACAATTACTATACAACGTGTAACGTTATATAGTATTACGTTATAACGTATAACGTTATATAGTATTACGTTAGAACGTTAAACGTTATATACTATTACTATACAACGTATAACGTTATATAGTATTACGTCATAACGCATAGCGTTATATACTATTACTATACAACGTGTAACGTTATATAGTATTACGTTATAACGTGTAACGTTATATACTGTTACCATACAACGTATAACGTTATATAGTATTACGTTATAACGAATAAAGGTATATAGTATTACGATATAACGTAAAACGTTATATAGTATTATGTTATAACGTATAACGTTATATAGTATTACGTTATAACGTATAATGTTATATAGTATTACGTTATAACGTATAACGTTATATAGTATTACGTTATAACGTATAACGTTATATAGTATTTCGTTATAACGTATAACGTTATATAGTATTACAACACAACGTATAACGTTATATAGTATTACGTTATAACGTACAACGTTATATACTATTACGATATAACGTATAACGTTATGTAGTATTACGTTATAACGTATAACGTTATATAGTATTACGTTATAACGTATAACGTTATATAGTATTACGTTATAACGTATAGCGTTATATACTATTACGATATAACGTATAACGTTATATAGTATTACCTTATAACGTATAGCGTTATATACTATTACGTTATAACGTATAGCGTTATATACTATTACGATACAACGTATAACGTTATATAGTATTACGTTATAACGCATAGCGTTATATACTATTACGATATAACGTATAACGTCATATACTATTACTATACAACGTAAAACGTTATATAGTATTACGTTATAACGAATAAAGGTATATAGTATTACGATATAACGCAAAACGTTATACAGTATTACGTTATAACGTATAACGTTATATAGTATTACGTTAGAACGTGTAACGTTATATACTATTACTATACAACGTATAACGTTATATAGTATTACGTTATAACGTGTAACGTTATATACTGTTACCATACAACGTATAACGTTATATAGTATTACGTTATAACGAATAAAGGTATATAGTATTACGATATAACGTAAAACGTTATATAGTATTATGTTATAATGTATAACGTTATATAGTATTACGTTATAACGTATAACGTTATATACTATAACTATACAACGTGTAACGTTATATAGTATTACGTTATAACGTATAACGTTATATAGTATTACGTTATAACGTATAGCGTTATATACTATTACGATATAACGTATAACGTTATATAGTATTACGTTACAACGTATAGCGTTATATACTATTACGTTATAACGTATAGCGTTATATACTATTACGATACAACGTATAACGTTATATAGTATTACGTTATAACGTATAGCGTTATATACTATTACGATATAACGTATAACGTTATATAGTATTACGTTATAACGTATAGCGTTATATACTATTACGTTATAACGTATAGCGTTATATACTATTACGATACAACGTATAACGTTATATAGTATTACGTTATAACGTGTAACGTTATATACTATTACTATACAACGTAAAACGTTATACAGTATTACGTTATAACGTATAACGTTATGTAGTATTACGTTATAACGTATAGCGTTATATACTATTACGATATAACGTATAACGTTATATACTATAACTATACAACGTGTAACGTTATATAGTATTACGTTATAACGTATAACGTTATATAGTATTACGCTATAACGTACAACGTTATACAGTATTACGTTATAACGCATAATGTTATATAGTATTACGTTATAACGTATAACGTTAAACAGTATTACGTTATAGCCTACAATGTTATATACTATTACAATACAACGTGTAATGTTATATAGTATTACGTTATAATGTATAGCGTTATATACTATTACGTTATAACGTATAGCGTTATATACTATTACGATATAACGTATAACGTTATATAGTATTACGTTATAACGTTTAGCGTTATATACTATTACGATATAACGTATAACGTTATATACTATTACTATACAACGTGTAACGTTATATAGTATTACGTTATAACGTATAACGTTATATAGTATTACGTTAGAACGTGTAACGTTATATACTATTACTATACAACGTATAACGTTATATAGTATTACGTTATATCGTGTAACGTTCTATACTATTAGGATATAAGCTATATCGTTATATACTATCACTATACAACGTGTAACGTTATATAGTATTACGTTATAACGTATAAGGTTATATAGTATTACGTTATAACGTATAACGTTATATAGTATTACGTTACAACGTATAACGTTATATACTATAACTATACAACGTGTAACGTTATATAGTATTACGTTATAACGTATAACGTTATATAGTATTACGTTATAACGTATAGCGTTATATACTATTACGATATAACGTATAACGTTATATAGTATTACGTTATAACGTATAGCGTTATATACTATTACGTTATAACGTATAGCGTTATATACTATTACGATATAACGTATAACGTTATATAGTATTACGTTATAACGTATAGCGTTATATACTATTAGGATATAACGTATAACGTTATATACAATTACTATACAACGTGTAACGTTATATAGTATTACGTTATAACGTATAGCGTTATATACTATTACGATATAACGTATAACGTTATATACAATTACTATACAACGTGTAACGTTATATAGTATTACGTTATAACGTATAACGTTATATAGTATTACGTTAGAACGTGTAACGTTATATACTATTACTATACAACGTATAACGTTATGTAGTATTACGTTATAACGCATAGCGTTATATACTATTACGATATAACGTATAACGTTATATACTATTACTATACAACGTGTAACGTTATATAGTATTACGTTATAACGTGTAACGTTATATACTGTTACCATACAACGTATAAAGTTATATAGTATTACGTTATAACGAATAAAGGTATATAGTATTACGATATAACGTAAAACGTTATATAGTATTAGGTTATAACGTATAACGTTATATAGTATTACGTTATAACGTATAACGTTATATACTATTACGATATAACGTATAACGTTATGTAGTATTACGTTATAACGTATAACGTTATATACTATTACTATACAACGTGTAACGTTATATAGTATTACGTCATAACGTGTAACGTTATATACTGTTACCATACAACGTATAACGTTATATAGTATTACGTTATAACGAATAAAGGTATATAGTATTACGATATAACGTAAAACGTTATATAGTATTAGGTTATAACGTATAACGTTATATAGTATTACGTTATAACGTATAACGTTATATAGTATTACGTTATAACGTATAGCGTTATATACTATTACGATATAACGTATAACGTTATATAGTATTACGTTATAACGTATAGCGTTATATACTATTACGTTATAACGTATAGCGTTATATACTATTACGATACAACGTACAATGTTATATAGTATTACGTTATAACGCATAGCGTTATATACTATTACGATATAACGTATAACGTTATATACTATAACTATACAACGTGTAACGTTATATAGTATTACGTTATAACGTGTAACATTATATACTGTTACCATACAACGTATAACGTTACATAGTATTGCGTTATAACGCATAAAGGTATATAGTATTACGATATAACGTAAAACGTTATATAGTATCATGTTATAATGTATAACGTTATATAGTATTACGTTATAACGTATAACGTTATATAGTATTACGCTATAACGTACAACGTTATATAGTATTACGTTATAAGGGATAGCGTTATATTCAATTACGATATAACGTGTAACGTTATAAAGAATTACGTTATAAAGTATAACGTTGTATAGTATTACGTTATAACGTATAACGTTAAACAGTATTACGTTATAGCCTACAACGTTATATACTATTACAATACATCGTGTAATGTCATATAGTATTACGTTATAACGTATAACGTTATATAGTATTACGTTATAACGTATAACGTTATATAGTATTACGTTAGAACGTGTAACGTTATATAGTATTGCAATACAACGTATAACGTTTTATAGTATTACGTTATAACGCATAACGTTATATACTGTTACGATATAACGTATAACGTTATATACTATTACGATATAACGTATAACGTTATAACGTATAGCGTTATATACTATTACGATATAACGTATAACGTTATATACTATAACTATACAACGTGTAACGTTATATAGTATTACGTTATAACGAATAAAGGTATATAGTATTACGATATAACGCAAAACGTTATACAGTATTACGTTATAACGTATAACGTTATATAGTATTACGTTAGAACGTGTAACGTTATATACTATTACTATACAACGTATAACGTTATATAGTATTACGTTATAACGTGTAACGTTATATACTGTTACCATACAACGTATAACGTTATATAGTATTACGTTATAACGAATAAAGGTATATAGTATTACGATATAACGTAAAACGTTATATAGTATTATGTTATAATGTATAACGTTATATAGTATTACGTTCTAACGTATAACGTTATATACTATAACTATACAACGTGTAACGTTATATAGTATTACGTTATAACGTATAACGTTATATAGTATTACGTTATAACGTATAGCGTTATACAGTATTACGTTATAACGCATAATGTTATATAGTATTACGTTATAACGTATAACGTTAAACAGTATTACGTTATAGCCTACAATGTTATATACTATTACAATACAACGTGTAATGTTATATAGTATTACGTTATAACGTATAGCGTTATATACTATTACGTTATAACGTATAGCGTTATATACTATTACGATATAACGTATAACGTTATATAGTATTACGTTATAACGTTTAGCGTTATATACTATTACGATATAACGTATAACGTTATATACTATTACTATACAACGTGTAACGTTATATAGTATTACGTTATAACGTATAACGTTATATAGTATTACGTTAGAACGTGAAACGTTATATACTATTACTATACAACGTATAACGTTATATAGTATTACGTTATATCGTGTAACGTTATATAGTATTAGGATATAAGCTATATCGTTATATACTATCACTATACAACGTGTAACGTTATATAGTATTACGTTATAACGTATAAGGTTATATAGTATTACGTTATAACGTATAACGTTATATAGTATTACGTTATAACGTATAACGTTATATAGTATTACGTTACAACGTATAACGTTATATACTATAACTATACAACGTGTAACGTTATATAGTATTACGTTATAACGTATAACGTTATATAGTATTACGTTATAACGTATAGCGTTATATACTATTACGATATAACGTATAACGTTATATAGTATTACGTTATAACGTATAGCGTTATATACTATTACGTTATAACGTATAGCGTTATATACTATTACGATATAACGTATAACGTTATATAGTATTACGTTATAACGTATAGCGTTATATACTATTAGGATATAACGTATAACGTTATATACAATTACTATACAACGTGTAACGTTATATAGTATTACGTTATAACGTATAGCGTTATATACTATTACGATATAACGTATAACGTTATATACAATTACTATACAACGTGTAACGTTATATAGTATTACGTTATAACGTATAACGTTATATAGTATTACGTTAGAACGTGTAACGTTATATACTATTACTATACAACGTATAACGTTATGTAGTATTACGTTATAACGCATAGCGTTATATACTATTACGATATAACGTATAACGTTATATACTATTACTATACAACGTGTAACGTTATATAGTATTACGTTATAACGTGTAACGCTATATACTGTTACCATACAACGTATAAAGTTATATAGTATTACGTTATAACGAATAAAGGTATATAGTATTACGATATAACGTAAAACGTTATATAGTATTAGGTTATAACGTATAACGTTATATAGTATTACGTTATAACGTATAACGTTATATACTATTACGATATAACGTATAACGTTATGTAGTATTACGTTATAACGTATAACGTTATATACTATTACTATACAACGTGTAACGTTATATAGTATTACGTCATAACGTGTAACGTTATATACTGTTACCATACAACGTATAACGTTATATAGTATTACGTTATAACGAATAAAGGTATATAGTATTACGATATAACGTAAAACGTTATATAGTATTAGGTTATAACGTATAACGTTATATAGTATTACGTTATAACGTATAACGTTATATAGTATTACGTTATAACGTATAGCGTTATATACTATTACGATATAACGTATAACGTTATATAGTATTACGTTATAACGTATAGCGTTATATACTATTACGTTATAACGTATAGCGTTATATACTATTACGATACAACGTACAATGTTATATAGTATTACGTTATAACGCATAGCGTTATATACTATTACGATATAACGTATAACGTTATATACTATAACTATACAACGTGTAACGTTATATAGTATTACGTTATAACGTGTAACATTATATACTGTTACCATACAACGTATAACGTTACATAGTATTGCGTTATAACGCATAAAGGTATATAGTATTACGATATAACGTAAAACGTTATATAGTATCATGTTATAATGTATAACGTTATATAGTATTACGTTATAACGTATAACGTTATATAGTATTACGCTATAACGTACAACGTTATATAGTATTACGTTATAAGGGATAGCGTTATATTCAATTACGATATAACGTGTAACGTTATAAAGAATTACGTTATAAAGTATAACGTTGTATAGTATTACGTTATAACGTATAACGTTAAACAGTATTACGTTATAGCCTACAACGTTATATACTATTACAATACATCGTGTAATGTCATATAGTATTACGTTATAACGTATAACGTTATATAGTATTACGTTATAACGTATAACGTTATATAGTATTACGTTAGAACGTGTAACGTTATATAGTATTGCAATACAACGTATAACGTTTTATAGTATTACGTTATAACGCATAACGTTATATACTGTTACGATATAACGTATAACGTTATATACTATTACGATATAACGTATAACGTTATAACGTATAGCGTTATATACTATTACGATATAACGTATAACGTTATATACTATAACTATACAACGTGTAACGTTATATAGTATTACGTTATAACGAATAAAGGTATATAGTATTACGATATAACGCAAAACGTTATACAGTATTACGTTATAACGTATAACGTTATATAGTATTACGTTAGAACGTGTAACGTTATATACTATTACTATACAACGTATAACGTTATATAGTATTACGTTATAACGTGTAACGTTATATACTGTTACCATACAACGTATAACGTTATATAGTATTACGTTATAACGAATAAAGGTATATAGTATTACGATATAACGTAAAACGTTATATAGTATTATGTTATAATGTATAACGTTATATAGTATTACGTTCTAACGTATAACGTTATATACTATAACTATACAACGTGTAACGTTATATAGTATTACGTTATAACGTATAACGTTATATAGTATTACGTTATAACGTATAGCGTTATACAGTATTACGTTATAACGCATAATGTTATATAGTATTACGTTATAACGTATAACGTTAAACAGTATTACGTTATAGCCTACAATGTTATATACTATTACAATACAACGTGTAACGTTATATAGTATTACGTTATAACGTATAACGTTATATAGTATTACGTTAGAACGTGAAACGTTATATACTATTACTATACAACGTATAACGTTATATAGTATTACGTTATATCGTGTAACGTTATATACTATTAGGATATAAGCTATATCGTTATATACTATCACTATACAACGTGTAACGTTATATAGTATTACGTTATAACGTATAAGGTTATATAGTATTACGTTATAACGTATAACGTTATATAGTATTACGTTATAACGTATAAGGTTATATAGTATTACGTTATAACGTATAACGTTATATAGTATTACGTTACAACGTATAACGTATATACTATAACTATACAACGTGTAACGTTATATAGTATTACGTTATAACGTATAACGTTATATAGTATTACGTTATAACGTATAGCGTTATATACTATTACGATATAACGTATAACGTTATATAGTATTACGTTATAACGTATAGCGTTATATACTATTACGTTATAACGTATAGCGTTATATACTATTACGATATAACGTATAACGTTATATAGTATTACGTTATAACGTATAGCGTTATATACTATTAGGATATAACGTATAACGTTATATACAATTACTATACAACGTGTAACGTTATATAGTATTACGTTATAACGTATAGCGTTATATACTATTACGATATAACGTATAACGTTATATACAATTACTATACAACGTGTAACGTTATATAGTATTACGTTATAACGTATAACGTTATATAGTATTACGTTAGAACGTGTAACGTTATATACTATTACTATACAACGTATAACGTTATGTAGTATTACGTTATAACGCATAGCGTTATATACTATTACGATATAACGTATAACGTTATATACTATTACTATACAACGTGTAACGTTATATAGTATTACGTTATAACGTGTAACGTTATATACTGTTACCATACAACGTATAAAGTTATATAGTATTACGTTATAACGAATAAAGTTATATAGTATTACGATATAACGTAAAACGTTATATAGTATTATGTTATAACGTATAACGTTATATAGTATTACGTTATAACGTATAACGTTATATACTATTACGATATAACGTATAACGTTATGTAGTATTACGTTATAACGTATAACGTTATATACTATTACTATACAACGTATATCGTTATATAGTATTACGTTATAACGCATAGCGTTATATACTATTATGATATAACGTATAACGTTATATACTATTACTATACAACGTGTAACGTTATATAGTATTACGTCATAACGTGTAACGTTATATACTGTTACCATACAACGTATAACGTTATATAGTATTACGTTATAACGAATAAAGGTATATAGTATTACGATATAACGTAAAACGTTATATAGTATTAGGTTATAACGTATAACGTTATATAGTATTACGTTATAACGTATAACGTTATATAGTATTACGTTATAACGTATAGCGTTATATACTATTACGATATAACGTATAACGTTATATAGTATTACGTTATAACGTATAGCGTTATATACTATTACGTTATAACGTATAGCGTTATATACTATTACGATACAACGTACAATGTTATATAGTATTACGTTATAACGGATAGCGTTATATTCAATTACGATATAACGTGTAACGTTATAAAGAATTACGTTATAAAGTATAACGTTGTATAGTATTACGTTATAACGTATAACGTTAAACAGTATTACGTTATAGCCTACAACGTTATATACTATTACAATACATCGTGTAATGTCATATAGTATTACGTTATAACGTATAACGTTATATAGTATTACGTTATAACGAATAAAGGTATATAGTATTACGATATAACGCAAAACGTTATACAGTATTACGTTATAACGTATAACGTTATATAGTATTACGTTAGAACGTGTAACGTTATATACTATTACTATACAACGTATAACGTTATATAGTATTACGTTATAACGTGTAACGTTATATACTGTTACCATACAACGTATAACGTTATATAGTATTACGTTATAACGAATAAAGGTATATAGTATTACGATATAACGTAAAACGTTATATAGTATTATGTTATAATGTATAGCGTTATATACTATTACGATACAACGTATAACGTTATATAGTATTACGTTATAACGTATAGCGTTATATACTATTACGATATAACGTATAACGTTATATAGTATTACGTTATAACGTATAGCGTTATGTACTATTACGTTATAACGTATAGCGTTATATACTATTACTATACAACGTAAAACGTTATACAGTATTACGTTATAACGTATAACGTTATGTAGTATTACGTTATAACGTATAGCGTTATATACTATTACGATATAACGTATAACGTTATATACTAAAACTATACAACGTGTAACGTTATATAGTATTACGTTATAACGTATAACGTTATATAGTATTACGCTATAACGTACAACGTTATACAGTATTACGTTATAACGCATAATGTTATATAGTATTACGTTATAACGTATAACGTTAAACAGTATTACGTTATAGCCTAAAACGATATATACTATTACAATACAACGTGTAATGTTATATAGTATTACGTTATAACGTATAGCGTTATATACTATTAGGATATAACGTATAACGTTATATACAATTACTATACAACGTGTAACGTTATATAGTATTACGTTATAACGTATAGCGTTATATACTATTACGATATAACGTATAACGTTATATACAATTACTATACAACGTGTAACGTTATATAGTATTATGTTATAACGTATAACGTTATATAGTATTACGTCATAACGTGTAACGTTATATACTGTTACCATACAACGTATAACGTTATATAGTATTACGTTATAACGAATAAAGGTATATAGTATTACGATATAACGTAAAACGTTATATAGTATTAGGTTATAACGTATAACGTTATATAGTATTACGTTATAACGTATAACGTTATATAGTATTACGTTATAACGTATAGCGTTATATACTATTACGATATAACGTATAACGTTATATAGTATTACGTTATAACGTATAGCGTTATATACTATTACGTTATAACGTATAGCGTTATATACTATTACGATATAATTACGTATAACGTTTTTCGTTATATCGCAATACTATATACCTTTATTCGTTATAACGTAATACTATATAACGTTTTACGTTGTATAGTAATAGTATATAACGTTACACGTTATAACGTAATACTATATAACGTTATACGTTATAACGTATTACTATATAACATTACACGTTGTATTGCAATACTATATAACGTTACACGTTATAACGTAATACTATATAACGTTTTACGTTATATCGTAATACTACATACCTTTATTCGCTATAACGTAATACTATATAACGTCTTGCGTTGTATAGTAACAGTATATAACGTTACACGTTATAACGTAATACTATATAACGTTATACGTTTTAACCTAATTCTTTATAACGTTACACGTTATAACGTAATACTATATAACGTTATACGTTATAACGTATTACTATATAACATTACACGTTGTATTGCAATACTATATAACGTTACACGTTATAACGTAATACTATATAACGCTATACGTTATAACGTAATACTATATAACCTTATACTTTATAACGTAATACTATATAACGTTACACGTTGTATAGTTATAGTATATAACGATATAGCTTATATCCTAATAGTATATAACGTTACACGTTATAACGTAATACTATATAACGTTATACGTTGTACAGTAGTAGTATATAACGTTACACGTTCTAACGTAAAGCTATATAACGTTATACGTTATAACGTAATACTATATAACGCTACACGTTGTATAGTAATAGTATATAACGTTATACGTTATAACGTAATACTATATAACGTTACACGTTCTATAGTAATAGTATATAACGTTATACGTTATATCGTAATAGTATATAACGCTATGCGTTATAACGTAATACTATATAACGTTACACGTTCTATAGTAATAGTATGTAACGTTATACGTTATATCGTAATAGTATATAACGCTATGCGTTATAACGTAATACTATACAACGTGTAGCGTTACATAGTATTACGTTATAACGTATAACGTTATATAGCATTACGTTAGAACGTGTAACGTTATACACTATTACTGTACAACGTATAACGTTATATAGAATTACGTTATAACGCATAGCGTTATATACTATTACGATATAACGTATAACGTTATATACTATTACTATACAACGTGTAACGTTATATAGTATTACGTTATAACGTGTAACGTTATATACTGTTACCATACAACGTATAACGTTATATAGTATTACGTTATAACGAATAAAGATATATAGTATTACGAAATAACGTAAAACGTTATATAGTATTATGTTATAACGTATAACGTTATATAGTATTACGTTATAACGTATAACGTTATATAGTATTACGTTATAACGTATAACGTTATATAGTATTACGTTATAACGTGTAACGTTATATACCATTACTATACAACGTAAAACGTTATATAGTATTACGTTATAACGTATAACGTTATTTAGTATTACGTTAAAACGTGTAACGTTATATACTATTACTATACAACGCATAACGTTATATAGTATTACGTTATAACGCATAGCGTTATATACTATTACGATATAACGTATAACGTTATATACTATTACTATAGAACGTGTAACGTTATATAGTATTACGTTATAACGTATAACGTTATATACTATTACTATACAACGTGTAGCGTTATATAGTATTACGTTATAACGTATAACGTTATATAGCTTTACGTTAGAACGTGTAACGTTATATACTACTACTGTACAACGTATAACGTTATATAGTATTACGTTATAACGTGTAACGTTATATACTATTAGGATATAAGCTATATCGTTATATACTATAACTATACAACGTGTAACGTTATATAGTATTACGTTATAACGTATAAGGTTATATAGTATTACGTTATAACGTATAGCGTTATATAGTATTACGTTATAACGAGTAACGTTATATAGTATTGCAATACAACGTGTAATGTTATATAGTAATACGTTATAACGTATAACGTTATATAGTATTACGTTATAACGTGTAACGTTATAAAGAATTAGGTTAAAACGTATAACGTTATATAGTATTACGTTATAACGTGTAACATTATATACTGTTACCATACAACGTATAACGTTATATAGTATTACGTTATAACGAATAAAGATATATAGTATTACGAAATAACGTAAAACGTTATATAGTATTATGTTATAACGTATAACGTTATATAGTATTACGTTATAACGTATAACGTTATATAGTATTACGTTATAACGTATAACGTTATATAGTATTACGTTATAACGTGTAACGTTATATACGATTACTATACAACGTAAAACGTTATATAGTATTACGTTATAACGTATAACGTTATTTAGTATTACGTTAAAACGTGTAACGTTATATACTATTACTATACAACGCATAACGTTATATAGTATTACGTTATAACGCATAGCGTTATATACTATTACGATATAACGTATAACGTTATATACTATTACTATAGAACGTGTAACGTTATATAGTATTACGTTATAACGTATAACGTTATATACTATTACTATACAACGTGTAGCGTTATATAGTATTACGTTATAACGTATAACGTTATATAGCTTTACGTTAGAACGTGTAACGTTATATACTACTACTGTACAACGTATAACGTTATATAGTATTACGTTATAACGTGTAACGTTATATACTATTAGGATATAAGCTATATCGTTATATACTATAACTATACAACGTGTAACGTTATATAGTATTACGTTATAACGTATAAGGTTATATAGTATTACGTTATAACGTATAGCGTTATATAGTATTACGTTATAACGAGTAACGTTATATAGTATTGCAATACAACGTGTAATGTTATATAGTAATACGTTATAACGTATAACGTTATATAGTATTACGTTATAACGTGTAACGTTATAAAGAATTAGGTTAAAACGTATAACGTTATATAGTATTACGTTATAACGTGTAACATTATATACTGTTACCATACAACGTATAACGTTACATAGTATTGCGTTATAACGCATAAAGGTATATAGTATTACGATATAACGTAAAACGTTATATAGTATCATGTTATAATGTATAACGTTATATAGTATTACGTTATAACGTATAACGTTATATAGTATTACGCTATAACGTACAACGTTATATAGTATTACGTTATAACGGATAGCGTTATATTCAATTACGATATAACGTGTAACGTTATAAAGAATTACGTTATAAAGTATAACGTTGTATAGTATTACGTTATAACGTATAACGTTAAACAGTATTACGTTATAGCCTACAACGTTATATACTATTACAATACATCGTGTAATGTCATATAGTATTACGTTATAACGTATAACGTTATATAGTATTACGTTATAACGTATAACGTTATATAGTATTACGTTAGAACGTGTAACGTTATATAGTATTGCAATACAACGTATAACGTTATATAGTATTACGTTATAACGCATAACGTTATATACTGTTACGATATAACGTATAACGTTATATACTATTACGATATAACGTATAACGTTATGTAGTATTACGTTATAACGTATAGCGTTATATACTATTACGATATAACGTATAACGTTATATACTATAACTATACAACGTGTAACGTTATATAGTATTACGTTATAACGTATAACGTTATATAGTATTACGTTATAACGTATAACGTTATATAGTATTACGTTATAACGTATAGCGTTATATACTATTACGATATAACGTATAACGTTATATAGTATTACGTTATAACGTATAGCGTTATATACTATTACGTTATAACGTATAGCGTTATATACTATTACGATATAATTACGTATATCGTTTTTCGTTATATCGCAATACTATATACCTTTATTCGTTATAACGTAATACTATATAACGTTTTACGTTGTATAGTAATAGTATATAACGTTACACGTTATAACGTAATACTATATAACGTTATACGTTATAACGTATTACTATATAACATTACACGTTGTATTGCAATACTATATAACGTTACACGTTATAACGTAATACTATATAACGTTTTACGTTATATCGTAATACTACATACCTTTATTCGCTATAACGTAATACTATATAACGTTTTGCGTTGTATAGTAATAGTATATAACGTTACACGTTATAACGTAATACTATATAACGTTATACGTTTTAACCTAATTCTTTATAACGTTACACGTTATAACGTAATACTATATAACGTTATACGTTATAACGTATTACTATATAACATTACACGTTGTATTGCAATACTATATAACGTTACACGTTATAACGTAATACTATATAACGCTATACGTTATAACGTAATACTATATAACCTTATACGTTATAACGTAATACTATATAACGTTACACGTTGTATAGTTATAGTATATAACGATATAGCTTATATCCTAATAGTATATAACGTTACACGTTATAACGTAATACTATATAACGTTATACGTTGTACAGTAGTAGTATATAACGTTACACGTTCTAACGTAAAGCTATATAACGTTATACGTTATAACGTAATACTATATAACGCTACACGTTGTATAGTAATAGTATATAACGTTATACGTTATAACGTAATACTATATAACGTTACACGTTCTATAGTAATAGTATATAACGTTATACGTTATATCGTAATAGTATATAACGCTATGCGTTATAACGTAATACTATACAACGTGTAGCGTTACATAGTATTACGTTATAACGTATAACGTTATATAGCATTACGTTAGAACGTGTAACGTTATACACTATTACTATACAACGTGTAACGTTATATAGTATTACGTTATAACGTATAACGTTATATAGTATTACGGTATAACGTATAGCGTTATATACTATTACGTTATAACGTATAGCGTTATATACTATTAGGATATAACGTATAACGTTATATACAATTACTATACAACGTGTAACGTTATATAGTATTACGTTATAACGTATAGCGTTATATACTATTACGATATAACGTATAACGTTATATACAATTACTATACAACGTGTAACGTTATATAGTATTACGTTATAACGTATAACGTTATATAGTATTACGTTAGAACGTGTAACGTTATATACTATTACTATACAACGTATAACGTTATGTAGTATTACGTTATAACGCATAGCGTTATATACTATTACGATATAACGTATAACGTTATATACTATTACTATACAACGTGTAACGTTATATAGTATTACGTTATAACGTGTAACGTTATATACTGTTACCATACAACGTATAAAGTTATATAGTATTACGTTATAACGAATAAAGGTATATAGTATTACGATATAACGTAAAACGTTATATAGTATTATGTTATAACGTATAACGTTATATAGTATTACGTTATAACGTATAACGTTATATACTATTACGATATAACGTATAACGTTATGTAGTATTACGTTATAACGTATAACGTTATATACTATTACTATACAACGTATATCGTTATATAGTATTACGTTATAACGCATAGCGTTATATACTATTACGATATAACGTATAACGTTATATACTATTACTATACAACGTGTAACGTTATATAGTATTACGTCATAACGTGTAACGTTATATACTGTTACCATACAACGTATAACGTTATATAGTATTACGTTATAACGAATAATGGTATATAGTATTACGATATAACGTAAAACGTTATATAGTATTAGGTTATAACGTATAACGTTATATAGTATTACGTTATAACGTATAACGTTATATAGTATTACGTTATAACGTATAGCGTTATATACTATTAAGATATAACGTATAACGTTATATAGTATTACGTTATAACGTATAGCGTTATATACTATTACGTTATAACGTATAGCGTTATATACTATTACGATATAATTACGTATAACGTTTTTCGTTATATCGCAATACTATATACCTTTATTCGTTATAACGTAATACTATATAACGTTTTACGTTGTATAGTAATAGTATATAACGTTACACGTTATAACGTAATACTATATAACGTTATACGTTATAACGTATTACTATATAACATTACACGTTGTATTGCAATACTATATAACGTTACACGTTATAACGTAATACTATATAACGTTTTACGTTATATCGTAATACTACATACCTTTATTCGCTATAACGTAATACTATATAACGTTTTGCGTTGTATAGTAACAGTATATAACGTTACACGTTATAACGTAATACTATATAACGTTATACGTTTTAACCTAATTCTTTATAACGTTACACGTTATAACGTAATACTATATAACGTTATACGTTATAACGTATTACTATATAACATTACACGTTGTATTGCAATACTATATAACGTTACACGTTATAACGTAATACTATATAACGCTATACGTTATAACGTAATACTATATAACCTTATACGTTATAACGTAATACTATATAACGTTACACGTTGTATAGTTATAGTATATAACGATATAGCTTATATCCTAATAGTATATAACGTTACACGTTATAACGTAATACTATATAACGTTATACGTTGTACAGTAGTAGTATATAACGTTACACGTTCTAACGTAAAGCTATATAACGTTATACGTTATAACGTAATACTATATAACGCTACACGTTGTATAGTAATAGTATATAACGTTATACGTTATAACGTAATACTATATAACGTTACACGTTCTATAGTAATAGTATATAACGTTATACGTTATATCGTAATAGTATATAACGCTATGCGTTATAACGTAATACTATATAACGTTACACGTTCTATAGTAATAGTATATAACGTTATACGTTATATCGTAATAGTATATAACGCTATGCGTTATAACGTAATACTATATAACGTTACACGTTCTATAGTAATAGTATATAACGTTATACGTTATATCGTAATAGTATATAACGCTATGCGTTATAACGTAATACTATACAACGTGTAGCGTTACATAGTATTACGTTATAACGTATAACGTTATATAGCATTACGTTAGAACGTGTAACGTTATACACTATTACTGTACAACGTATAACGTTATATAGAATTACGTTATAACGCATAGCGTTATATACTATTACGATATAACGTATAACGTTATATACTATTACTATACAACGTGTAACGTTATATAGTATTACGTTATAACGTGTAACGTTATATACTGTTACCATACAACGTATAACGTTATATAGTATTACGTTATAACGAATAAAGATATATAGTATTACGAAATAACGTAAAACGTTATATAGTATTATGTTATAACGTATAACGTTATATAGTATTACGTTATAACGTATAACGTTATATAGTATTACGTTATAACGTATAACGTTATATAGTATTACGTTATAACGTGTAACGTTATATACCATTACTATACAACGTAAAACGTTATATAGTATTACGTTATAACGTATAACGTTATTTAGTATTACGTTAAAACGTGTAACGTTATATACTATTACTATACAACGCATAACGTTATATAGTATTACGTTATAACGCATAGCGTTATATACTATTACGATATAACGTATAACGTTATATACTATTACTATAGAACGTGTAACGTTATATAGTATTACGTTATAACGTATAACGTTATATACTATTACTATACAACGTGTAGCGTTATATAGTATTACGTTATAACGTATAACGTTATATAGCTTTACGTTAGAACGTGTAACGTTATATACTACTACTGTACAACGTATAACGTTATATAGTATTACGTTATAACGTGTAACGTTATATACTATTAGGATATAAGCTATATCGTTATATACTATAACTATACAACGTGTAACGTTATATAGTATTACGTTATAACGTATAAGGTTATATAGTATTACGTTATAACGTATAGCGTTATATAGTATTACGTTATAACGAGTAACGTTATATAGTATTGCAATACAACGTGTAATGTTATATAGTAATACGTTATAACGTATAACGTTATATAGTATTACGTTATAACGTGTAACGTTATAAAGAATTAGGTTAAAACGTATAACGTTATATAGTATTACGTTATAACGTGTAACGTTATATACTATTACTATACAACGCAAAACGTTATATAGTATTACGTTATAGCTAATAAAGGTATGTAGTATTACGATATAACGTAAAACGTTATATAGTATTACGTTATAACGTGTAACGTTATATAGTATTGCAATACAACGTGTAATGTTATATAGTAATACGTTATAACGTATAACGTTATATAGTATTACGTTATAACGTGTAACGTTATATACTATTACTATACAACGTAAAACGTTATACAGTATTACGTTATAACGAATAAAGGTATATAGTATTGCGATATAACGAAAAACGTTATATAGTATTACGTTATAACGTATAACGTTATATAGTATTACGTTATAACGTATAAAGTTATATAGTATTACGTTATAACGTGTAACGTTATATAGTATTGCAATACAACGTGTAATGTTATATAGCAATGCGTTATAACGTATAACGTTATATAGTATTACAACACAACGTATAACGTTTTATAGTATTACGTTATAACGCATAGCGTTATATACTATTACGATATAACGTATAACGTTATATACTATTACTATACAACGTGTAACGTTATATAGTATTACGTTATAACGTGTAACGTTATATACTGTTACCATACAATGTATAACGTTATATAGTATTACGTTATAACGAATAAAGGTATATAGTATTACGATATAACGTAAAACGTTATATAGTATTATGTTATAACGTATAACGTTATATAGTATTACGTTATAGCGTATAACGTTATATAGTATTACGTTATAACGTATAACGTTATATAGTATTACGTTATAAAGTGTAACGTTATATACTATTACTATACAACGTAAAACGTTATATAGTATTACGTTATAACGAATAAAGATATATAGTATTACGATATAACGTAAAACGTTATATACTATTACGATATAACGTAAAACGTCATATAGTATTAAGTTATAACGTAAAACGTTATATAGTATTACGTTATAACGTATAACGTTATATAGTATTACGTTATAACGTATAGCGTTATATACTATTACGATATAACGTATAACGTTATATACTATTACTATACAACGTGTAGCGTTACATAGTATTACGTTATAACGTATAACGTTATATAGCATTACGTTAGAACGTGTAACGTTATACACTATAACTGTACAACGTATAACGTTATATAGTATTACGTTATAACGCATAGCGTTATATACTATTACGATATAACGTGTAACGTTATATACTATTACTATACAACGTGTAACGTTATATAGTATTACGTTATAACGTGTAACGTTATATACTGTTACCATACAATGTATAACGTTATATAGTATTACGTTATAACGAATAAAGGTATATAGTATTACGATATAACGTAAAACGTTATATAGTATTATGTTATAACGTATAACGTTATATAGTATTACGTTATAGCGTATAACGTTATATAGTATTACGTTATAACGTATAACGTTATATAGTATTACGTTATAACGTGTAACGTTATATACTATTACTATACAACGTAAAACGTTATATAGTATTACGTTATAACGAATAAAGATATATAGTATTACGATATAACGTAAAACGTTATATAGTACTACGTTATAACGTATAACGTTATATAGTATTACGTTAAAACGTATAAAGTTATATAGTATTACGTTATAACGTGTAACGTATATAGTATTGCAATACAACGTGTAATGTTATATAGCAATACGTTATAACGTATAACGATATATAGTATTACAACACAACGTATAACGTTTTATAGTATTACGTTATAACGCATAGCGTTATATACTATTACGATATAACGTATAACGTTATATACTATTACTATACAACGTGTAACGTTATATAGTATTACGTAATAACGTGTAACGTTATATACTGTTACCATACAACGTATAACGTTATATAGTATTACGTTATAACGTATAGCGTTATATACTATTACGTTATAACGTATAGCGTTATATACTATTACGATATAACGTATAACGTTATATAGTATTACGTTACAACGTCTAGCGTTATATACTATTACGATATAACGTATAACGTTATATACAATTACTCTACAACGTGTAACGTTATATAGTATTACGTTATAACGTATAACGTTATAAAGTATTACGTTAGAACGTGTAACGTTATATAATATTACTATACAACGTATAACGTTATATAGTTATAACGCATAGCGTTATATACTATTACGATATAACGTGTAACGTTATATACTATTACTATACAACGTGTAACGTTATATAGTATTACGTTATAACGTGTAACGTTATATACTGTTACCATACAACGTATAACGTTATATAGTATTACGTTATAACGAATAAAGGTATATAGTATTACGATATAACGTAAAACGTTATATAGTATTATGTTATAACGTATAACGTTATATAGTATTACATTATAGCGTATAACGTTATATAGTATTACGTTATAACGTATAACGTTATATAGTATTACGTTATAACGTGTAACGTTATATACTACTACTATACAACGTAAAACGTTATACAGTATTACGCTATAACGAATAAAGGTATATAGTATTACAATGTAACGTAAAACGATATATAGTATTACGTTATAACGTATAACGTTATATACTATTACTATAAAACGTGTAACGTTATATAGTATTACGTTATAACGTGTAACGTTATATACTGTTACCATACAATGTATAACGTTATATAGTATTACGTTATAACGAATAAAGATTTATAGTATTACGATATAACGTAAAACGTTATATAGTATTACATTATAACGTAAAACGTTATATAGTATTACGTTATATCGTATAACGTTATATAGTATTACGATATAACGTGTAACGTTATAAAGAATTACGTTATAAAGTATAACGTTGTATAGTATTACGTTATAACGTATAACGTTAAACAGTATTACGTTATAGCCTACAACGTTGTATACTATTACAATACATCGTGTAATGTTATATAGTATTACGTTATAACGTATAAAGTTATATAGTATAACGTTATAACGTATAACGTTATATAGTATTACGTTAGAACGTGTAACGTTATATACTACTACTATACAACGTAAAACGTTATATAGTATTACGCTATAACGAATAAAGGTATATAGTATTACGATATAACGTAAAACGATATATAGTATTACGTTATAACGTATAACGTTATATAGCATTACGTTAGAACGTGTAAGGTTATACACAATTACTGTACAACGTATAACGTTATATAGTATTACGTTATAACGTTTAACGTTATATACTATTACTATACGACGTAAAACGTTATATAGTATTACGTTATAACGTATAAAGTTATATAGTATTACGTTATAACGTGTAACGCTATATAGTATTGCAATACAACGTGTAATGTTATATAGTAATACGTTATAACGTATAACGTTATATAGTATTACAACACAACGTATAACGTTATATAGTATTACGTTATAACGCATAGCGTTATATACTATTACGATATAACGTATAACGTTATATACTATTACTATACAACGTGTAACGTTATATAGTATTACGTAATAACGTGTAACGTTATATACTGTAACCATATAACGTATAACGTTATATAGTATTACGTTATAACGAATAAAGTTATATAGTATTACGATATAACGTAAAACGTTATATAGTATTATGTTATAACGTATAACGTTATATAGTTTTACGTTATAACGTATAACGTTATACAGTATTACGTCATAACGTATAACGTTATATAGTATTACGTTATAACGTGTAACGTTATATACCATTACTATACAACGTAAAACGTTATATAGTATTACGTTATAACGTATAACGTTATTTAGTATTACGTTAAAACGTGTAACGTTATACACTATTACTATACAACGTATAACGTTATATAGTATTACGTTATAACGCATAGCGTTATATACTATTACGATATAACGTATAACGTTATATACTATTACTATAGAACGTGTAACGTTATATAGCTTTACGTTAGAACGTGTAACGTTATATACTACTACTATACAACGTATAACGTTATATAGTATTACGTTAGAACGTGTAACGTTATATACTGTTACCATACAACGTATAACGTTATATAGTATTACGTTATAACGAATAAAGGTATATACTATTACGATATAACGTAAAACGTCATATAGTATTAAGTTATAACGTAAAACGTTATATAGTATTACGTTATAACGTATAACGTTATATAGTATTACGTTATAACGTATAACGTTATATAGTATTACGTTATAACGTATAACGTTATATAGTATTACGTTATAACGTATAAAGTTATATAGTATTACGTTATAACGTGTAACGTTATATAGTATTGCAATACAACGTGTAATGTTATATAGTAATACGTTATAACGCATAGCGTTATATACTATTACGATATAACGTATAACGTTATATATTATTACTATACAACGTGTAACGTTATATAGTATTACGTTATAACGTGTAACGTTATATACTATTACTATACAACGTAAAACGTTATATAGTATTACGTTATAACGAATAAAGATATATAGTATTACGATATAACGTAAAACGTTATATACTATTACGATATAACGTAAAACGTCATATAGTATTAAGTTATAACGTAAAACGTTATATAGTATTACGTTATAACGTATAACGTTATATAGTATTACGTTATAACGTATAGCGTTATATACTATTACGATATAACGTATAACGTTATATACTATTACTATACAACGTGTAGCGTTACATAGTATTACGTTATAACGTATAACGTTATATAGCATTACGTTAGAACGTGTAACGTTATACACTATTACTGTACAACGTATAACGTTATATAGTATTACGTTATAACGCATAGCGTTATATACTATTACGATATAACGTGTAACGTTATATACTATTACTATACAACGTGTAACGTTATATAGTATTACGTTATAACGTGTAACGTTATATACTGTTACCATACAATGTATAACGTTACATAGTATTACGTTATAACGAATAAAGGTATATAGTATTACGATATAACGTAAAACGTTATATAGTATTATGTTATAACGTATAACGTTATATAGTATTACGTTATAGCGTATAACGTTATATAGTATTACGTTATAACGTATAACGTTATATAGTATTACGTTATAACGTGTAACGTTATATACTATTACTATACAACGTAAAACGTTATATAGTATTACGTTATAACGAATAAAGATATATAGTATTACGATATAACGTAAAACGTTATATAGTACTACGTTATAACGTATAACGTTATATAGTATTACGTTAAAACGTATAAAGTTATATAGTATTACGTTATAACGTGTAACGTTATATAGTATTGCAATACAACGTGTAATGTTATATAGTAATACGTTATAACGTATAACGTTATATAGTATTACAACACAACGTATAACGTTATATAGTATTACGTTATATCGCATAGCGTTATATACTATTACGATATAACGTATAACGTTATATACTATTACTATACAACGTGTAACGTTATATAGTATTACGTAATAACGTGTAACGTTATATACTGTAACCATATAACGTATAACGTTATATAGTATTACGTTATAACGAATAAAGTTATATAGTATTACGATATAACGTAAAACGTTATATAGTATTATGTTATAACCTATAACGTTATATAGTATTACGTTATAACGTATAACGTTATATAGTATTACGTCATAACGTATAACGTTATATAGTATTACGTTATAACGTGTAACGTTATATACCATTACTATACAACGTAAAACGTTATATAGTATTACGTTATAACGTATAACGTTATTTAGTATTACGTTAAAACGTGTAACGTTATATACTATTACTATACAACGTATAACGTTATATGGTATTACGTTATAACGCATAGCGTTATATACTATTACGATATAACGTATAACGTTATATACTATTACTATAGAACGTGTAACGTTATATAGTATTACGTTATAACGTATAACGTTATATACTATTACTATACAACGTGTAGCGTTATATAGTATTACGTTATAACGTATAACGTTATATAGTAATACGTTCTAACGTATAACGTTATATAGTATTACGTTATAACGTATAACGTTATATAGTATTACGTTATAACGTGTAACGTTATATACTACTACTATACAACGTAAAACGTTATATAGTATTACGCTATAACGAATAAAGGTATATAGTATTACGAAATAACGTAAAACGATATATAGTATTACGTTATAACGTATAACGTTATATACTATTACTATACAACGTGTAACGTTATATAGTATTACGTTATAACGTGTAACGTTATAAACTGTTACCATACAACGTATAACGTTATATAGTATTACGTTATAACGAATAAAGATTTATAGTATTACGATATAACGTAAAACGTTATATAGTATTACGTTATAACGTATAACGTTATATAGTATTACGTTATAGCGTATAACGTTATATAGTATTACGTTATAACGTATAACGTTATATAGTATTACGTTATAACGTATAACGTTATTTAGTATTACGTTAAAACGTGTAACGTTATATACTATTACTATACAACGTATAACGTTATATGGTATTACGTTATAACGCATAGCGTTATATACTATTACGATATAACGTATAACGTTATATACTATTACTATAGAACGTGTAACGTTATATAGTATTACGTTATAACGTATAACGTTATATACTATTACTATACAACGTGTAGCGTTATATAGTATTACGTTATAACGTATAACGTTATATAGTAATACGTTCTAACGTATAACGTTATATAGTATTACGTTATAACGTATAACGTTATATAGTATTACGTTATAACGTGTAACGTTATATACTACTACTATACAACGTAAAACGTTATATAGTATTACGCTATAACGAATAAAGGTATATAGTATTACGAAATAACGTAAAACGATATATAGTATTACGTTATAACGTATAACGTTATATACTATTACTATACAACGTGTAACGTTATATAGTATTACGTTATAACGTGTAACGTTATAAACTGTTACCATACAACGTATAACGTTATATAGTATTACGTTATAACGAATAAAGATTTATAGTATTACGATATAACGTAAAACGTTATATAGTATTACGTTATAACGTATAACGTTATATAGTATTACGTTATAGCGTATAACGTTATATAGTATTACGTTATAACGTATAACGTTATATAGTATTACGTTATAACGTGTAACGTTATATACTATTACTATACAACGTAAAACGTTATATAGTATTACGTTATAACGAATAAAGATATATAGTATTACGATATAACGTAAAACGTTATATAGTATTACGTTATAACGTATGACGTTATATAGTATTACGTTATAACGTATAAAGTTATATAGTATTACGTTATAACGTGTAATGTTATATAGTATTGCAATACAACGTGTAATGTTATATAGTAATACGTTATAACGTATAACGTTATATAGTATTACAACACAACGTATAACGTTATATAGTATTACGTTATAACGCATAGCGTTATATACTATTACGATATAACGTATAACGTTATATATTATTACTATACAACGTGTAACGTTATATAGTATTACGTAATAACGTGTAACGTTATATACTGTAACCATATAACGTATAACGTTATATAGTATTACGTTATAACGAATAAAGTTATATAGTATTACGATATAACGTAAAACGTTATATAGTATTACGTTATAACGTGTAACGTTATATACCATTACTATACAACGTAAAACGTTATATAGTATTACGTTATAACGTCTAACGTTATTTAGTATTACGTTAAAACGTGTAACGTTATATACTATTACTATACAACGTATAACGTTATATGGTATTACGTTATAACGCATAGCGTTATATACTATTACGATATAACGTATAACGTTATATACTATTACTATAGAACGTGTAACGTTATATAGTATTACGTTATAACGTATAACGTTATATAGTACTACGTTATAACGTATAACGTTATATAGTATTACGTTATAACGTGTAACGTTATATACTACTACTATACAACGTAAAACGTTATATAGTATTACGCTATAACGAATAAAGGTATATAGTATTACGAAATAACGTAAAACGATATATAGTATTACGATATAACGTATAACGTTATATACTATAACTATACAACGTGTAACGTTATATAGTATTACGTTATAACGTGTAACGTTATATACTGTTACCATACAACGTATAACGTTATATAGTATTACGTTATAACGAATAAAGATTTATAGTATTACGATATAACGTAAAACGTTATATAGTATTACGTTATAACGTATAACGTTATATAGTATTACGTTATAGCGTATAACGTTATATAGTATTACGTTATAACGTGTAACGTTATATAGTATTGCAATACAACGTGTAATGTTGTATAGTAATTCGTTATAACGTATAACGTTATATAGTATTACAACAAAACGTATAACGTTATATAGTATTACGTTATAACGTGTAACGTTATATAGTATTGCAATACAACGTGTAATGTTATATAGTAATACGTTATAACGTATAACGTTATATAGTATTACAACACAACGTATAACGTTATATAGTATTACGTTATAACGCATAGCGTTATATACTATTACGATATAACGTATAACGTTATATACTATTACTATACAACGTGTAACGTTATATAGTATTACGTAATAACGTGTAACGTTATATAGTACTACGTTATAACGTATAACGTTATATAGTATTACGTTATAACGTGTAACGTTATATACTATTACTATACAACGTGTAGCGTTATATAGTGTTACGTTATAACGTATAACGTTATATAGTAATACGTTCTAACGTATAACGTTATATAGTATTACGTTATAACGTATAACGTTATATAGTATTACGTTATAACGTGTAACGTTATATACTACTACTATACAACGTAAAACGTTATATAGTATTACGCTATAACGAATAAAGGTATATAGTATTACGAAATAACGTAAAACGATATATAGTATTACGTTATAACGTATAACGTTATATACTATTACTATACAACGTGTAACGTTATATAGTATTACGTTATAACGTGTAACGTTATATACTGTTACCATACAACGTATAACGTTATATAGTATTACGTTATAACGAATAAAGATTTATAGTATTACGATATAACGTAAAACGTTATATAGTATTACGTTATAACGTATAACGTTATATAGTATTACGTTATAACGTATAACGTTATATAGTATTACGTTATAACGTATAACGTTATATAGTATTACGTTATAACGTATAAAGTTATATAGTATTACGTTATAACGTGTAACGTTATATAGTATTGCAATACAACGTGTAATGTTATATAGTAATACGTTATAACGCATAGCGTTATATACTATTACGATATAACGTATAACGTTATATATTATTACTATACAACGTGTAACGTTATATAGTATTACGTAATAACGTGTAACGTTATATACTGTAACCATATAACGTATAACGTTATATAGTATTACGTTATAACGAATAAAGTTATATAGTATTACGATATAACGTAAAACGTTATATAGTATTATGTTATAACGTATAACGTTATATAGTATTACGTTATAACGTATAACGTTATATAGTATTACGTCATAACGTATAACGTTATATAGTATTACGTTATAACGTGTAACGTTATATACCATTACTATACAACGTAAAACGTTATATAGTATTACGTTATAACGTATAACGTTATTTAGTATTACGTTAAAACGTGTAACGTTATATACTATTACTATACAACGTATAACGTTATATGGTATTACGTTATAACGCATAGCGTTATATACTATTACGATATAACGTATAACGTTATATACTATTACTATAGAACGTGTAACGTTATATAGTATTACGTTATAACGTATAACGTTATATACTATTACTATACAACGTGTAGCGTTATATAGTGTTACGTTATAACGTATAACGTTATATAGTAATACGTTCTAACGTATAACGTTATATAGTATTACGTTATAACGTATAACGTTATATAGTATTACGTTATAACGTGTAACGTTATATACTACTACTATACAACGTAAAACGTTATATAGTATTACGCTATAACGAATAAAGGTATATAGTATTACGAAATAACGTAAAACGATATATAGTATTACGTTATAACGTATAACGTTATATACTATTACTATACAACGTGTAACGTTATATAGTATTACGTTATAACGTGTAACGTTATATACTGTTACCATACAACGTATAACGTTATATAGTATTACGTTATAACGAATAAAGATTTATAGTATTACGATATAACGTAAAACGTTATATAGTATTACGTTATAACGTATAACGTTATATAGTATTACGTTATAACGTATAACGTTATATAGTATTACGTTATAACGTATAAAGTTATATAGTATTACGTTATAACGTGTAACGTTATATAGTATTGCAATACAACGTGTAATGTTATATAGTAATACGTTATAACGCATAGCGTTATATACTATTACGATATAACGTATAACGTTATATATTATTACTATACAACGTGTAACGTTATATAGTATTACGTAATAACGTGTAACGTTATATACTGTAACCATATAACGTATAACGTTATATAGTATTACGTTATAACGAATAAAGTTATATAGTATTACGATATAACGTAAAACGTTATATAGTATTACGTTATAACGTGTAACGTTATATACCATTACTATACAACGTAAAACGTTATATGGTATTACGTTATAACGCATAGCGTTATATACTATTACGATATAACGTATAACGTTATATACTATTACTATAGAACGTGTAACGTTATATAGTATTACGTTATAACGTATAACGTTATATACTATTACTATACAACGTGTAGCGTTATATAGTATTACGTTATAACGTATAACGTTATATAGTAATACGTTCTAACGTATAACGTTATATAGTACTACGTTATAACGTATAACGTTATATAGTATTACGTTATAACGTGTAACGTTATATACTACTACTATACAACGTAAAACGTTATATAGTATTACGCTATAACGAATAAAGGTATATAGTATTACGAAATAACGTAAAACGATATATAGTATTACGATATAACGTATAACGTTATATACTATAACTATACAACGTGTAACGTTATATAGTATTACGTTATAACGTGTAACGTTATATACTGTTACCATACAACGTATAACGTTATATAGTATTACGTTATAACGAATAAAGATTTATAGTATTACGATATAACGTAAAACGTTATATAGTATTACGTTATAACGTATAACGTTATATAGTATTACGTTATAGCGTATAACGTTATATAGTATTACGTTATAACGTATAACGTTATATAGTATTACGTTATAACGTGTAACGTTATATACTATTACTATACAACGTAAAACGTTATATAGTATTACGTTATAACGAATAAAGATATATAGTATTACGATATAACGTAAAACGTTATATAGTATTACGTTATAACGTATAACGTTATATAGTATTACGTTATAACGTATAAAGTTATATAGTATTACGTTATAACGTGTAACGTTATATAGTATTGCAATACAACGTGTAATGTTATATAGTAATTCGTTATAACGTATAACGTTATATAGTATTACAACACAACGTATAACGTTATATAGTATTACGTTATAACGTGTAACGTTATATAGTATTGCAATACAACGTGTAATGTTATATAGTAATACGTTATAACGTATAACGTTATATAGTATTACAACACAACGTATAACGTTATATAGTATTACGTTATAACGCATAGCGTTATATACTATTACGATATAACGTATAACGTTATATACTATTACTATACAACGTGTAACGTTATATAGTATTACGTAATAACGTGTAACGTTATATACTGTAACCATATAACGTATAACGTTATATAGTATTACGTTATAACGAATAAAGTTATATAGTATTACGATATAACGTAAAACGTTATATAGTATTATGTTATAACGTATAACGTTATATAGTTTTACGTTATAACGTATAACGTTATACAGTATTACGTCATAACGTATAACGTTATATAGTATTACGTTATAACGTGTAACGTTATATACCATTACTATACAACGTAAAACGTTATATAGTATTACGTTATAACGTATAACGTTATTTAGTATTACGTTAAAACGTGTAACGTTATACACTATTACTATACAACGTATAACGTTATATAGTATTACGTTATAACGCATAGCGATATATACTATTACGATATAACGTATAACGTTATATACTATTACTATAGAACGTGTAACGTTATATAGCTTTACGTTAGAACGTGTAACGTTATATACTACTACTATACAACGTATAACGTTATATAGTATTCCGTTAGAACGTGTAACGTTATATACTGTTACCATACAACGTATAACGTTATATAGTATTACGTTATAATGAATAAAGGTATATACTATTACGATATAACGTAAAACGTCATATAGTATTAAGTTATAACGTAAAACGTTATATAGTATTACGTTATAACGTATAACGTTATATAGTATTACGTTATAACGTATAGCGTTATATACTATTACGATATAACGTACAACGTTATATAGTATTACGTTATAACGTATAGCGTTATATACTATTACGTTATAACGTATAGCGTTATATACTATTACGATATAACGTATAACGTTATATACTATTACTATACAACGTGTAGCGTTACATAGTATTACGTTATAACGTATAACGTTATATAGCATTACGTTAGAACGTGTAACGTTATACACTATTACTGTACAACGTATAACGTTATATAGTATTACGTTATAACGTGTAACGTAATATACTGATACCATACAATGTATAACGTTATATAGTATTACGTTATAACGAATAAAGGTATATAGTATTACGATATAACGTAAAACGTTATATAGTATTATGTTATAACGTATAACGTTATATAGTATTACGTTATAACGTATAACGTTATATAGTATTACGTTATAACGTGTAACGTTATATACTACTACTATACAACGTAAAACGTTATATAGTATTACGCTATAACGAATAAAGGTATATAGTATTACGAAATAACGTAAAACGATATATAGTATTACGTTATAACGTATAACGTTATATACTATTACTATACAACGTGTAACGTTATATAGTATTACGTTATAACGTGTAACGTTATATACTGTTACCATACAACGTATAACGTTATATAGTATTACGTTATAACGAATAAAGATTTATAGTATTACGATATAACGTAAAACGTTATATAGTATTACGTTATAACGTATAACGTTATATAGTATTACGTTATAGCGTATAACGTTATATAGTATTACGTTATAACGTATAACGTTATATAGTATTACGTTATAACGTGTAACGTTATATACTATTACTATACAACGTAAAACGTTATATAGTGTTACGTTATAACGAATAAAGATATATAGTATTACGATATAACGTAAAACGTTATATAGTATTACGTTATAACGTATAACGTTATATAGTATTACGTTATAACGTATAAAGTTATATGGTATTACGTTATAACGTGTAACGTTATATAGTATTGCAATACAACGTGTAATGTTATATAGTAATACGTTATAACGTATAACGTTATATAGTATTACAACACAACGTATAACGTTATATAGTATTACGTTATAACGCATAGCGTTATATACTATTACGATATAACGTATAACGTTATATATTATTACTCTACAACGTGTAACGTTATATAGTATTACGTAATAACGTGTAACGTTATATACTGTAACCATATAACGTATAACGTTATATAGTATTACGTTATAACGAATAAAGTTATATAGTATTACGATATAACGTAAAACGTTATATAGTATTATGTTATAACGTATAACGTTATATAGTATTACGTTATAACGTATAACGTTATATAGTATTACGTCATAACGTATAACATTATATAGTATTACGTTATAACGTGTAACGTTATATACCATTACTATACAACGTAAAACGTTATATAGTATTACGTTATAACGTATAACGTTATTTAGTATTACGTTAAAACGTGTAACGTTATATACTATTACTATACAACGTATAACGTTATATGGTATTACGTTATAACGCATAGCGTTATATACTATTACGATATAACGTATAACGTTATATACTATTACTATAGAACGTGTAACGTTATATAGTATTACGTTATAACGTATAACGTTATATACTATTACTATACAACGTGTAGCGTTATATAGTATTACGTTATAACGTATAACGTTATATAGTAATACGTTCTAACGTATAACGTTATATAGTACTACGTTATAACGTATAACGTTATATAGTATTACGTTATAACGTGTAACGTTATATACTACTACTATACAACGTAAAACGTTATATAGTATTACGCTATAACGAATAAAGGTATATAGTATTACGAAATAACGTAAAACGATATATAGTATTACGATATAACGTATAACGTTATATACTATAACTATACAACGTGTAACGTTATATAGTATTACGTTATAACGTGTAACGTTATATACTGTTACCATACAACGTATAACGTTATATAGTATTACGTTATAACGAATAAAGATTTATAGTATTACGATATAACGTAAAACGTTATATAGTATTACGTTATAACGTATAACGTTATATAGTATTACGTTATAGCGTATAACGTTATATAGTATTACGTTATAACGTATAACGTTATATAGTATTACGTTATAACGTGTAACGTTATATACTATTACTATACAACGTAAAACGTTATATAGTATTACGTTATAACGAATAAAGATATATAGTATTACGATATAACGTAAAACGTTATATAGTATTACGTTATAACGTATAACGTTATATAGTATTACGTTATAACGTATAAAGTTATATAGTATTACGTTATAACGTGTAACGTTATATAGTATTGCAATACAACGTGTAATGTTATAAAGTAATTCGTTATAACGTATAACGTTATATAGTATTACAACACAACGTATAACGTTATATAGTATTACGTTATAACCCATAGCGTTATATACTATTACGATATAACGTATAACGTTATATATTATTACTATACAACGTATAACGTTATATGGTATTACGTTATAACGCATAGCGTTATATACTATTACGATATAACGTATAACGTTATATACTATTACTATAGAACGTGTAACGTTATATAGTATTACGTTATAACGTATAACGTTATATACTATTACTATACAACGTGTAGCGTTATATAGTATTACGTTATAACGTATAACGTTATATAGTAATACGTTCTAACGTATAACGTTATATAGTATTAAGTTATAACGTATAACGTTATATAGTATTACGTTATAACGTGTAACGTTATATACTACTACTATACAACGTAAAACGTTATATAGTATTACGCTATAACGAATAAAGGTATATAGTATTACGAAATAACGTAAAACGATATATAGTATTACGTTATAACGTATAACGTTATATACTATTACTATACAACGTGTAACGTTATATAGTATTACGTTATAACGTGTAACGTTATATACTGTTACCATACAACGTATAACGTTATATAGTATTACGTTATAACGCATAAAGATTTATAGTATTACGATATAACGTAAAACGTTATGTAGTATTACGTTATAACGTATAACGTTATATAGTATTACGTTATAGCGTATAACGTTATATAGTATTACGTTATAACGTATAACGTTATATAGTATTACGTTATAACGAATAAAGATATATAGTATTACGATATAACGTAAAACGTTATATAGTATTACGTTATAACGTATAACGTTATATAGTATTACGTTATAACGTATAAAGTTATATAGTATTACGTTATAACGTGTAACGTTATATAGTATTGCAATACAACGTGTAATGTTATATAGTAATACGTTATAACGTATAACGTTATATAGTATTACAACACAACGTATAACGTTATATAGTATTACGTTATAACGCATAGCGTTATATACTATTACGATATAACGTATAACGTTATATATTATTACTATACAACGTGTAACGTTATATAGTATTACGTAATAACGTGTAACGTTATATACTGTAACCATATAACGTATAACGTTATATAGTATTACGTTATAACGAATAAAGTTATATAGTATTACGATATAACGTAAAACGTTATATAGTATTATGTTATAACGTATAACGTTATATAGTATTACGTTATAACGTATAACGTTATATAGTATTACGTCATAACGTATAACGTTATATAGTATTACGTTATAACGTGTAACGTTATATACCATTACTATACAACGTAAAACGTTATATAGTATTACGTTATAACGTATAACGTTATTTAGTATTACGTTAAAACGTGTAACGTTATATACTATTACTATACAACGTATAACGTTATATAGTATTACGTTATAACGTATAACGTTATATACTATTACTATACAACGTGTAGCGTTATATAGTATTACGTTATAACGTATAACGTTATATAGTAATACGTTCTAACGTATAACGTTATATAGTATTACGTTATAACGTATAACGTTATATAGTATTACGTTATAACGTGTAACGTTATATACTACTACTATACAACGTAAAACGTTATATAGTATTACGCTATAACGAATAAAGGTATATAGTATTACGAAATAACGTAAAACGATATATAGTATTACGTTATAACGTATAACGTTATATACTATTACTATACAACGTGTAACGTTATATAGTATTACGTTATAACGTGTAACGTTATATACTGTTACCATACAACGTATAACGTTATATAGTATTACGTTATAACGAATAAAGATTTATAGTATTACGATATAACGTAAAACGTTATATAGTACTACGTTATAACGTATAACGTTATATAGTATTACGATATAACGTGTAACGTTATAAAGAATTACGTTATAAAGTATAACGTTGTATAGTATTACGTTATAACGTATAACGTTAAACAGTATTACGTTATAGCCTACAACGTTATATACTATTACAATACATCGTGTAATGTTATATAGTATTACGTTATAACGTATAACGTTATATAGTATAACGTTATAACGTATAACGTTATATAGTATTACGTTATAACGTATAACGTTATACAGTATTACGTTAAAACGTGTAACGTTATATACTATTACTATACAACGTATAACGTTATATAGTATTACGTTATAACGCATAGCGTTATATACAATTACGATATAACGTATAACGTTATATACTATTACTATAGAACGTGTAACGTTATATAGTATTACGTTATAACGTATAACGTTATATACTATTACTATACAACGTGTAGCGTTATATAGTATTACGTTATAACGTATAACGTTATATAGCTTTACGTTAGAACGTGTAACGTTATATACTACTACTATACAACGTATAACGTTATATAGTATTACGTTATAACGTGTAACGTTATATACTGTTACCATACAACGTATAACGTTATATAGTATTACGTTATAACGAATAAAGGTATATACTATTACGATATAACGTAAAACGTCATATGGTATTATGTTATAACGTAAAACGTTATATAGTATTACGTTCTAACGTATAACGTTATATAGTATTACGTTATAACGTATAACGTTATATAGTATTACGTTATAACGTGTAACGTTATATACTACTACTATACAACGTAAAACGTTATATAGTATTACGCTATAACGAATAAAGGTATATAGTATTACGATATAACGTAAAACGATATATAGTATTACGTTATAACGTATAACGTTATATACTATTACTATACAACGTGTAACGTTATATAGTATTACGTTATAACGTATAACGTTATATAGTATTACGTTATAACGTGTAACGTTATATACTACTACTATACAACGTAAAACGTTATATAGTATTACGCTATAACGAATAAAGGTATATACTATTACGATATAACGTAAAACGTCATATGGTATTATGTTATAACGTAAAACGTTATATAGTATTACGTTATATCGCATAACGTTATATAGTATTACGATATAACGTGTAACGTTATAAAGAATTACGTTATAAAGTATAACGTTGTATAGTATTACGTTATAACGTATAACGTTAAACAGTATTACGTTATAGCCTACAACGTTATATACTATTACAATACATCGTGTAATGTTATATAGTATTACGTTATAACGTATAAAGTTATATAGTATAACGTTATAACGTATAACGTTATATAGTATTACGTTAGAACGTGTAACGTTATATACTACTACTATACAACGTAAAACGTTATATAGTATTACGCTATAACGAATAAAGGTATATAGTATTACGATATAACGTAAAACGATATATAGTATTACGTTATAACGTATAACGTTATATAGCATTACGTTAGAACGTGTAACGTTATATACTATTACTATACAACGTATAACGTTATATAGTATTACGTTATAACGCATAGCGTTATATACTATTGCGATATAACGTATAACGTTATATACTATTACCATAGAACGTGTAACGTTATATAGTATTACGTTATAACGTGTAACGTTATATACTGTTACCATACAACGTATAACTTTATATAGTATTACGTTATAACGAATAACGGTATATACTATTACGATATAACGTAAAACGTCATATAGTATTATGTTATAACGTAAAACGTTATATAGTATTACGTTCTAACGTATAACGTTATATAGTATTACGTTATAACGTATAACGTTATATAGTATTACGTTATAACGTGTAACGTTGTATAGTATTACGTTATAACGTATAACGTTAAACAGTATTACGTTATAGCCTACAACGTTATATACTATTACAATACATCGTGTAATGTTATATAGTATTACGTTATAACGTATAAAGTTATATAGTATAACGTTATAACGTATAACGTTATATAGTATTACGTTAGAACGTGTAACGTTATATACTACTACTATACAACGTAAAACGTTATATAGTATTACGCTATAACGAATAAAGGTATATAGTATTACGATATAACGTAAAACGATATATAGTATTACGTTATAACGTATAACGTTATATAGCATTACGTTAGAACGTGTAACGTTATACACTATTACTGTACAACGTATAACGTTATATAGTATTACGTTATAACGTGTAACGTTATATACTATTACTATACAACGTAAAACGTTATATAGTATTACGTTATAACGTATAAAGTTATATAGTATTACGTTATAACGTGTAACGTTATATAGTATTGCAATACAACGTGTAATGTTATATAGTAATACGTTATAACGTATAACGTTATATAGTATTACAACACAACGTATAACGTTATATAGTATTACGTTATAACGTATAACGTTATACAGTATTACGTCATAACGTATAACGTTATATACTATTACTATACAACGTGTAGCGTTATATAGTATTACGTTATAACGTATAACGTTATATAGTAATACGTTCTAACGTATAACGTTATATAGTACTACGTTATAACGTATAACGTTATATAGTATTACGTTATAACGTGTAACGTTATATACTACTACTATACAACGTAAAACGTTATATAGTATTACGCTATAACGAATAAAGGTATATAGTATTACGAAATAACGTAAAACGATATATAGTATTACGATATAACGTATAACGTTATATACTATAACTATACAACGTGTAACGTTATATAGTATTACGTTATAACGTGTAACGTTATATACTGTTACCATACAACGTATAACGTTATATAGTATTACGTTATAACGAATAAAGATTTATAGTATTACGATATAACGTAAAACGTTATATAGTATTACGTTATAACGTATAACGTTATATAGTATTACGTTATAGCGTATAACGTTATATAGTATTACGTTATAACGTATAACGTTATATAGTATTACGTTATAACGTGTAACGTTATATACTATTACTATACAACGTAAAACGTTATATAGTATTACGTTATAACGAATAAAGATATATAGTATTACGATATAACGTAAAACGTTATATAGTATTACGTTATAACGTATAACGTTATATAGTATTACGTTATAACGTATAAAGTTATATAGTATTACGTTATAACGTGTAACGTTATATAGTATTGCAATACAACGTGTAATGTTATATAGTAATTCGTTATAACGTATAACGTTATATAGTATTACAACACAACGTATAACGTTATATAGTATTACGTTATAACGTGTAACATTATATAGTATTGCAATACAACGTGTAATGTTATATAGTAATACGTTATAACGTATAACGTTATATAGTATTACAACACAACGTATAACGTTATATAGTATTACGTTATAACGCATAGCGTTATATACTATTACGATATAACGTATAACGTTATATACTATTACTATACAACGTGTAACGTTATATAGTATTACGTAATAACGTGTAACGTTATATACTGTAACCATATAACGTATAACGTTATATAGTATTACGTTATAACGAATAAAGTTATATAGTATTACGATATAACGTAAAACGTTATATAGTATTATGTTATAACGTATAACGTTATATAGTTTTACGTTATAACGTATAACGTTATACAGTATTACGTCATAACGTATAACGTTATATAGTATTACGTTATAACGTGTAACGTTATATACCATTACTATACAACGTAAAACGTTATATAGTATTACGTTATAACGTATAACGTTATTTAGTATTACGTTAAAACGTGTAACGTTATACACTATTACTATACAACGTATAACGTTATATAGTATTACGTTATAACGCATAGCGATATATACTATTACGATATAACGTATAACGTTATATACTATTACTATAGAACGTGTAACGTTATATAGCTTTACGTTAGAACGTGTAACGTTATATACTACTACTATACAACGTATAACGTTATATAGTATTCCGTTAGAACGTGTAACGTTATATACTGTTACCATACAACGTATAACGTTATATAGTATTACGTTATAATGAATAAAGGTATATACTATTACGATATAACGTAAAACGTCATATAGTATTAAGTTATAACGTAAAACGTTATATAGTATTACGTTATAACGTATAACGTTATATAGTATTACGTTATAACGTATAGCGTTATATACTATTACGATATAACGTACAACGTTATATAGTATTACGTTATAACGTATAGCGTTATATACTATTACGTTATAACGTATAGCGTTATATACTATTACGATATAACGTATAACGTTATATACTATTACTATACAACGTGTAGCGTTACATAGTATTACGTTATAACGTATAACGTTATATAGCATTACGTTAGAACGTGTAACGTTATACACTATTACTGTACAACGTATAACGTTATATAGTATTACGTTATAACGTGTAACGTTATATACTGATACCATACAATGTATAACGTTATATAGTATTACGTTATAACGAATAAAGGTATATAGTATTACGATATAACGTAAAACGTTATATAGTATTATGTTATAACGTATAACGTTATATAGTATTACGTTATAACGTATAACGTTATATAGTATTACGTTATAACGTGTAACGTTATATACTACTACTATACAACGTAAAACGTTATATAGTATTACGCTATAACGAATAAAGGTATATAGTATTACGAAATAACGTAAAACGATATATAGTATTACGTTATAACGTATAACGTTATATACTATTACTATACAACGTGTAACGTTATATAGTATTACGTTATAACGTGTAACGTTATATACTGTTACCATACAACGTATAACGTTATATAGTATTACGTTATAACGAATAAAGATTTATAGTATTACGATATAACGTAAAACGTTATATAGTATTACGTTATAACGTATAACGTTATATAGTATTACGTTATAGCGTATAACGTTATATAGTATTACGTTATAACGTATAACGTTATATAGTATTACGTTATAACGTGTAACGTTATATACTATTACTATACAACGTAAAACGTTATATAGTGTTACGTTATAACGAATAAAGATATATAGTATTACGATATAACGTAAAACGTTATATAGTATTACGTTATAACGTATAACGTTATATAGTATTACGTTATAACGTATAAAGTTATATGGTATTACGTTATAACGTGTAACGTTATATAGTATTGCAATACAACGTGTAATGTTATATAGTAATACGTTATAACGTATAACGTTATATAGTATTACAACACAACGTATAACGTTATATAGTATTACGTTATAACGCATAGCGTTATATACTATTACGATATAACGTATAACGTTATATATTATTACTCTACAACGTGTAACGTTATATAGTATTACGTAATAACGTGTAACGTTATATACTGTAACCATATAACGTATAACGTTATATAGTATTACGTTATAACGAATAAAGTTATATAGTATTACGATATAACGTAAAACGTTATATAGTATTATGTTATAACGTATAACGTTATATAGTATTACGTTATAACGCATAGCGTTATATACTATTGCGATATAACGTATAACGTTATATACTATTACCATAGAACGTGTAACGTTATATAGTATTACGTTATAACGTGTAACGTTATATACTGTTACCATACAACGTATAACTTTATATAGTATTACGTTATAACGAATAACGGTATATACTATTACGATATAACGTAAAACGTCATATAGTATTATGTTATAACGTAAAACGTTATATAGTATTACGTTCTAACGTATAACGTTATATAGTATTACGTTATAACGTATAACGTTATATAGTATTACGTTATAACGTGTAACGTTGTATAGTATTACGTTATAACGTATAACGTTAAACAGTATTACGTTATAGCCTACAACGTTATATACTATTACAATACATCGTGTAATGTTATATAGTATTACGTTATAACGTATAAAGTTATATAGTATAACGTTATAACGTATAACGTTATATAGTATTACGTTAGAACGTGTAACGTTATATACTACTACTATACAACGTAAAACGTTATATAGTATTACGCTATAACGAATAAAGGTATATAGTATTACGATATAACGTAAAACGATATATAGTATTACGTTATAACGTATAACGTTATATAGCATTACGTTAGAACGTGTAACGTTATACACTATTACTGTACAACGTATAACGTTATATAGTATTACGTTATAACGTGTAACGTTATATACTATTACTATACAACGTAAAACGTTATATAGTATTACGTTATAACGTATAAAGTTATATAGTATTACGTTATAACGTGTAACGTTATATAGTATTGCAATACAACGTGTAATGTTATATAGTAATACGTTATAACGTATAACGTTATATAGTATTACAACACAACGTATAACGTTATATAGTATTACGTTATAACGTATAACGTTATACAGTATTACGTCATAACGTATAACGTTATATACTATTACTATACAACGTGTAGCGTTATATAGTATTACGTTATAACGTATAACGTTATATAGTAATACGTTCTAACGTATAACGTTATATAGTACTACGTTATAACGTATAACGTTATATAGTATTACGTTATAACGTGTAACGTTATATACTACTACTATACAACGTAAAACGTTATATAGTATTACGCTATAACGAATAAAGGTATATAGTATTACGAAATAACGTAAAACGATATATAGTATTACGATATAACGTATAACGTTATATACTATAACTATACAACGTGTAACGTTATATAGTATTACGTTATAACGTGTAACGTTATATACTGTTACCATACAACGTATAACGTTATATAGTATTACGTTATAACGAATAAAGATTTATAGTATTACGATATAACGTAAAACGTTATATAGTATTACGTTATAACGTATAACGTTATATAGTATTACGTTATAGCGTATAACGTTATATAGTATTACGTTATAACGTATAACGTTATATAGTATTACGTTATAACGTGTAACGTTATATACTATTACTATACAACGTAAAACGTTATATAGTATTACGTTATAACGAATAAAGATATATAGTATTACGATATAACGTAAAACGTTATATAGTATTACGTTATAACGTATAACGTTATATAGTATTACGTTATAACGTATAAAGTTATATAGTATTACGTTATAACGTGTAACGTTATATAGTATTGCAATACAACGTGTAATGTTATATAGTAATTCGTTATAACGTATAACGTTATATAGTATTACAACACAACGTATAACGTTATATAGTATTACGTTATAACGTGTAACGTTATATAGTATTGCAATACAACGTGTAATGTTATATAGTAATACGTTATAACGTATAACGTTATATAGTATTACAACACAACGTATAACGTTATATAGTATTACGTTATAACGCATAGCGTTATATACTATTACGATATAACGTATAACGTTATATACTATTACTATACAACGTGTAACGTTATATAGTATTACGTAATAACGTGTAACGTTATATACTGTAACCATATAACGTATAACGTTATATAGTATTACGTTATAACGAATAAAGTTATATAGTATTACGATATAACGTAAAACGTTATATAGTATTATGTTATAACGTATAACGTTATATAGTTTTACGTTATAACGTATAACGTTATACAGTATTACGTCATAACGTATAACGTTATATAGTATTACGTTATAACGTGTAACGTTATATACCATTACTATACAACGTAAAACGTTATATAGTATTACGTTATAACGTATAACGTTATTTAGTATTACGTTAAAACGTGTAACGTTATACACTATTACTATACAACGTATAACGTTATATAGTATTACGTTATAACGCATAGCGATATATACTATTACGATATAACGTATAACGTTATATACTATTACTATAGAACGTGTAACGTTATATAGCTTTACGTTAGAACGTGTAACGTTATATACTACTACTATACAACGTATAACGTTATATAGTATTCCGTTAGAACGTGTAACGTTATATACTGTTACCATACAACGTATAACGTTATATAGTATTACGTTATAATGAATAAAGGTATATACTATTACGATATAACGTAAAACGTCATATAGTATTAAGTTATAACGTAAAACGTTATATAGTATTACGTTATAACGTATAACGTTATATAGTATTACGTTATAACGTATAGCGTTATATACTATTACGATATAACGTACAACGTTATATAGTATTACGTTATAACGTATAGCGTTATATACTATTACGTTATAACGTATAGCGTTATATACTATTACGATATAACGTATAACGTTATATACTATTACTATACAACGTGTAGCGTTACATAGTATTACGTTATAACGTATAACGTTATATAGCATTACGTTAGAACGTGTAACGTTATACACTATTACTGTACAACGTATAACGTTATATAGTATTACGTTATAACGTGTAACGTTATATACTGATACCATACAATGTATAACGTTATATAGTATTACGTTATAACGAATAAAGGTATATAGTATTACGATATAACGTAAAACGTTATATAGTATTATGTTATAACGTATAACGTTATATAGTATTACGTTATAACGTATAACGTTATATAGTATTACGTTATAACGTGTAACGTTATATACTACTACTATACAACGTAAAACGTTATATAGTATTACGCTATAACGAATAAAGGTATATAGTATTACGAAATAACGTAAAACGATATATAGTATTACGTTATAACGTATAACGTTATATACTATTACTATACAACGTGTAACGTTATATAGTATTACGTTATAACGTGTAACGTTATATACTGTTACCATACAACGTATAACGTTATATAGTATTACGTTATAACGAATAAAGATTTATAGTATTACGATATAACGTAAAACGTTATATAGTATTACGTTATAACGTATAACGTTATATAGTATTACGTTATAGCGTATAACGTTATATAGTATTACGTTATAACGTATAACGTTATATAGTATTACGTTATAACGTGTAACGTTATATACTATTACTATACAACGTAAAACGTTATATAGTGTTACGTTATAACGAATAAAGATATATAGTATTACGATATAACGTAAAACGTTATATAGTATTACGTTATAACGTATAACGTTATATAGTATTACGTTATAACGTATAAAGTTATATGGTATTACGTTATAACGTGTAACGTTATATAGTATTGCAATACAACGTGTAATGTTATATAGTAATACGTTATAACGTATAACGTTATATAGTATTACAACACAACGTATAACGTTATATAGTATTACGTTATAACGCATAGCGTTATATACTATTACGATATAACGTATAACGTTATATATTATTACTCTACAACGTGTAACGTTATATAGTATTACGTAATAACGTGTAACGTTATATACTGTAACCATATAACGTATAACGTTATATAGTATTACGTTATAACGAATAAAGTTATATAGTATTACGATATAACGTAAAACGTTATATAGTATTATGTTATAACGTATAACGTTATATAGTATTACGTTATAACGTATAACGTTATATAGTATTACGTCATAACGTATAACATTATATAGTATTACGTTATAACGTGTAACGTTATATACCATTACTATACAACGTAAAACGTTATATAGTATTACGTTATAACGTATAACGTTATTTAGTATTACGTTAAAACGTGTAACGTTATATACTATTACTATACAACGTATAACGTTATATGGTATTACGTTATAACGCATAGCGTTATATACTATTACGATATAACGTATAACGTTATATACTATTACTATAGAACGTGTAACGTTATATAGTATTACGTTATAACGTATAACGTTATATACTATTACTATACAACGTGTAGCGTTATATAGTATTACGTTATAACGTATAACGTTATATAGTAATACGTTCTAACGTATAACGTTATATAGTACTACGTTATAACGTATAACGTTATATAGTATTACGTTATAACGTGTAACGTTATATACTACTACTATACAACGTAAAACGTTATATAGTATTACGCTATAACGAATAAGGTATATAGTATTACGAAATAACGTAAAACGATATATAGTATTACGATATAACGTATAACGTTATATACTATAACTATACAACGTGTAACGTTATATAGTATTACGTTATAACGTGTAACGTTATATACTGTTACCATACAACGTATAACGTTATATAGTATTACGTTATAACGAATAAAGATTTATAGTATTACGATATAACGTAAAACGTTATATAGTATTACGTTATAACGTATAACGTTATATAGTATTACGTTATAGCGTATAACGTTATATAGTATTACGTTATAACGTATAACGTTATATAGTATTACGTTATAACGTGTAACGTTATATACTATTACTATACAACGTAAAACGTTATATAGTATTACGTTATAACGAATAAAGATATATAGTATTACGATATAACGTAAAACGTTATATAGTATTACGTTATAACGTATAACGTTATATAGTATTACGTTATAACGTATAAAGTTAAATAGTATTACGTTATAACGTGTAACGTTATATAGTATTGCAATACAACGTGTAATGTTATAAAGTAATTCGTTATAACGTATAACGTTATATAGTATTACAACACAACGTATAACGTTATATAGTATTACGTTATAACGCATAGCGTTATATACTATTACGATATAACGTATAACGTTATATATTATTACTATACAACGTATAACGTTATATGGTATTACGTTATAACGCATAGCGTTATATACTATTACGATATAACGTATAACGTTATATACTATTACTATAGAACGTGTAACGTTATATAGTATTACGTTATAACGTATAACGTTATATACTATTACTATACAACGTGTAGCGTTATATAGTATTACGTTATAACGTATAACGTTATATAGTAATACGTTCTAACGTATAACGTTATATAGTATTAAGTTATAACGTATAACGTTATATAGTATTACGTTATAACGTGTAACGTTATATACTACTACTATACAACGTAAAACGTTATATAGTATTACGCTATAACGAATAAAGGTATATAGTATTACGAAATAACGTAAAACGATATATAGTATTACGTTATAACGTATAACGTTATATACTATTACTATACAACGTGTAACGTTATATAGTATTACGTTATAACGTGTAACGTTATATACTGTTACCATACAACGTATAACGTTATATAGTATTACGTTATAACGCATAAAGATTTATAGTATTACGATATAACGTAAAACGTTATGTAGTATTACGTTATAACGTATAACGTTATATAGTATTACGTTATAGCGTATAACGTTATATAGTATTACGTTATAACGTATAACGTTATATAGTATTACGTTATAACGAATAAAGATATATAGTATTACGATATAACGTAAAACGTTATATAGTATTACGTTATAACGTATAACGTTATATAGTATTACGTTATAACGTATAAAGTTATATAGTATTACGTTATAACGTGTAACGTTATATAGTATTGCAATACAACGTGTAATGTTATATAGTAATACGTTATAACGTATAACGTTATATAGTATTACAACACAACGTATAACGTTATATAGTATTACGTTATAACGCATAGCGTTATATACTATTACGATATAACGTATAACGTTATATATTATTACTATACAACGTGTAACGTTATATAGTATTACGTAATAACGTGTAACGTTATATACTGTAACCATATAACGTATAACGTTATATAGTATTACGTTATAACGAATAAAGTTATATAGTATTACGATATAACGTAAAACGTTATATAGTATTATGTTATAACGTATAACGTTATATAGTATTACGTTATAACGTATAACGTTATATAGTATTACGTCATAACGTATAACGTTATATAGTATTACGTTATAACGTGTAACGTTATATACCATTACTATACAACGTAAAACGTTATATAGTATTACGTTATAACGTATAACGTTATTTAGTATTACGTTAAAACGTGTAACGTTATATACTATTACTATACAACGTATAACGTTATATAGTATTACGTTATAACGTATAACGTTATATACTATTACTATACAACGTGTAGCGTTATATAGTATTACGTTATAACGTATAACGTTATATAGTAATACGTTCTAACGTATAACGTTATATAGTATTACGTTATAACGTATAACGTTATATAGTATTACGTTATAACGTGTAACGTTATATACTACTACTATACAACGTAAAACGTTATATAGTATTACGCTATAACGAATAAAGGTATATAGTATTACGAAATAACGTAAAACGATATATAGTATTACGTTATAACGTATAACGTTATATACTATTACTATACAACGTGTAACGTTATATAGTATTACGTTATAACGTGTAACGTTATATACTGTTACCATACAACGTATAACGTTATATAGTATTACGTTATAACGAATAAAGATTTATAGTATTACGATATAACGTAAAACGTTATATAGTACTACGTTATAACGTATAACGTTATATAGTATTACGATATAACGTGTAACGTTATAAAGAATTACGTTATAAAGTATAACGTTGTATAGTATTACGTTATAACGTATAACGTTAAACAGTATTACGTTATAGCCTACAACGTTATATACTATTACAATACATCGTGTAATGTTATATAGTATTACGTTATAACGTATAACGTTATATAGTATAACGTTATAACGTATAACGTTATATAGTATTACGTTATAACGTATAACGTTATACAGTATTACGTTAAAACGTGTAACGTTATATACTATTACTATACAACGTATAACGTTATATAGTATTACGTTATAACGCATAGCGTTATATACAATTACGATATAACGTATAACGTTATATACTATTACTATAGAACGTGTAACGTTATATAGTATTACGTTATAACGTATAACGTTATATACTATTACTATACAACGTGTAGCGTTATATAGTATTACGTTATAACGTATAACGTTATATAGCTTTACGTTAGAACGTGTAACGTTATATACTACTACTATACAACGTATAACGTTATATAGTATTACGTTATAACGTGTAACGTTATATACTGTTACCATACAACGTATAACGTTATATAGTATTACGTTATAACGAATAAAGGTATATACTATTACGATATAACGTAAAACGTCATATGGTATTATGTTATAACGTAAAACGTTATATAGTATTACGTTCTAACGTATAACGTTATATAGTATTACGTTATAACGTATAACGTTATATAGTATTACGTTATAACGTGTAACGTTATATACTACTACTATACAACGTAAAACGTTATATAGTATTACGCTATAACGAATAAAGGTATATAGTATTACGATATAACGTAAAACGATATATAGTATTACGTTATAACGTATAACGTTATATACTATTACTATACAACGTGTAACGTTATATAGTATTACGTTATAACGTATAACGTTATATAGTATTACGTTATAACGTGTAACGTTATATACTACTACTATACAACGTAAAACGTTATATAGTATTACGCTATAACGAATAAAGGTATATACTATTACGATATAACGTAAAACGTCATATGGTATTATGTTATAACGTAAAACGTTATATAGTATTACGTTATATCGCATAACGTTATATAGTATTACGATATAACGTGTAACGTTATAAAGAATTACGTTATAAAGTATAACGTTGTATAGTATTACGTTATAACGTATAACGTTAAACAGTATTACGTTATAGCCTACAACGTTATATACTATTACAATACATCGTGTAATGTTATATAGTATTACGTTATAACGTATAAAGTTATATAGTATAACGTTATAACGTATAACGTTATATAGTATTACGTTAGAACGTGTAACGTTATATACTACTACTATACAACGTAAAACGTTATATAGTATTACGCTATAACGAATAAAGGTATATAGTATTACGATATAACGTAAAACGATATATAGTATTACGTTATAACGTATAACGTTATATAGCATTACGTTAGAACGTGTAACGTTATATACTATTACTATACAACGTATAACGTTATATAGTATTACGTTATAACGCATAGCGTTATATACTATTGCGATATAACGTATAACGTTATATACTATTACCATAGAACGTGTAACGTTATATAGTATTACGTTATAACGTGTAACGTTATATACTGTTACCATACAACGTATAACTTTATATAGTATTACGTTATAACGAATAACGGTATATACTATTACGATATAACGTAAAACGTCATATAGTATTATGTTATAACGTAAAACGTTATATAGTATTACGTTCTAACGTATAACGTTATATAGTATTACGTTATAACGTATAACGTTATATAGTATTACGTTATAACGTGTAACGTTGTATAGTATTACGTTATAACGTATAACGTTAAACAGTATTACGTTATAGCCTACAACGTTATATACTATTACAATACATCGTGTAATGTTATATAGTATTACGTTATAACGTATAAAGTTATATAGTATAACGTTATAACGTATAACGTTATATAGTATTACGTTAGAACGTGTAACGTTATATACTACTACTATACAACGTAAAACGTTATATAGTATTACGCTATAACGAATAAAGGTATATAGTATTACGATATAACGTAAAACGATATATAGTATTACGTTATAACGTATAACGTTATATAGCATTACGTTAGAACGTGTAACGTTATACACTATTACTGTACAACGTATAACGTTATATAGTATTACGTTATAACGTGTAACGTTATATACTATTACTATACAACGTAAAACGTTATATAGTATTACGTTATAACGTATAAAGTTATATAGTATTACGTTATAACGTGTAACGTTATATAGTATTGCAATACAACGTGTAATGTTATATAGTAATACGTTATAACGTATAACGTTATATAGTATTACAACACAACGTATAACGTTATATAGTATTACGTTATAACGTATAACGTTATACAGTATTACGTCATAACGTATAACGTTATATAGTATTACGTTCTAACGTGTAACGTTATATACCATTACTATACAACGTAAAACGTTATATAGTATTACGTTATAACGTATAACGTTATTTAGTATTACGTTAAAACGTGTAACGTTATACACTATTACTATACAACGTATAACGTTATATAGTATTGCGTTATAACGCATAGCGTTATATACTATTACGATATAACGTATAACGTTATATACTATTACTATAGAACGTGTAACGTTATATAGTATTACGTTATAACGTATAACGTTATATACTATTACTATACAACGTGTAGCGTTATATAGTATTACGTTATAACGTATAACGTTATATAGCTTTACGTTAGAACGTGTAACGTTATATACTACTACTATACAACGTATAACGTTATATAGTATTACGTTATAACGTGTAACGTTATATACTGTTACCATACAACGTATAACGTTATATAGTATTACGTTATAACGAATAAAGGTATATACTATTACGATATAACGTAAAACGTCATATAGTATTAAGTTATAACGTAAAACGTTATATAGTATTACGTTATAACGTATAACGTTATATAGTATTACGTTATAACGTATAGCGTTATATACTATTACGATATAACGTATAACGTTATATAGTATTACGTTATAACGTATAGCGTTATATACTATTACGTTATAACGTATAGCGTTATATACTATTACGATATAACGTATAACGTTATATACTATTACTATACAACGTGTAGCGTTACATAGTATTACGTTATAACGTATAACGTTATATAGCATTACGTTAGAACGTGTAACGTTATACACTATTACTGTACAACGTATAACGTTATATAGTATTACGTTATAACGCATAGCGTTATATACTATTACGATATAACGTGTAACGTTATATACTATTACTATACAACGTGTAACGTTATATAGTATTACGTTATAACGTGTAACGTTATATACTGTTACCATACAACGTATAACGTTATATAGTATTACGTTATAACGAATAAAGGTATATAGTATTACGATATAACGTAAAACGTTATATAGTATTATGTTATAACGTATAACGTTATATAGTGTTACGTTATAGCGTATAACGTTATATAGTATTACGTTATAACGTATAACGTTATATAGTATTACGTTATAACGTGTAACGTTATATACTATTACTATACAACGTAAAACGTTATATAGTATTACGTTATAACGAATAAAGATATACAGTATTACGATATAACGTAAAACGTTATATAGTATTACGTTATAACGTATAACGTTATATAGTATTACGTTATAACGTATAAAGTTATATAGTATTACGTTATAACGTGTAACGTTATATAGTATTGCAATACAACGTGTAATGTTATATAGTAATACCTTATAACGTATAGCGTTATATAGTATTACAACACAACGTATAACGTTATATAGTATTACGTTATAACGCATAGCGTTATATACTATTACGATATAACGTATAACGTTATATACTATTACTATACAACGTGTAACGTTATATAGTATTACGTAATAACGTGTAACGTTATATACTGTAACCATATAACGTATAACGTTATATAGTATTACGTTATAACGAATAAAGTTATATAGTATTACGATATAACGTAAAACGTTATATAGTATTATGTTATAACGTATAACGTTATATAGTATTACGTTATAACGTATAACGTTATATAGTATTACGTCATAACGTATAACGTTATATAGTATTACGTTATAACGTGTAACGTTATATACCATTACTATACAACGTAAAACGTTATATAGTATTACGTTATAACGTATAACGTTATTTAGTATTACGTTAAAACGTGTAACGTTATATACTATTACTATACAACGTATAACGTTATATGGTATTACGTTATAACGCATAGCGTTATATACTATTACGATATAACGTATAACGTTATATACTATTACTATAGAACGTGTAACGTTATATAGTATTACGTTATAACGTATAACGTTATATACTATTACTATACAACGTGTAGCGTTATATAGTATTACGTTATAACGTATAACGTTATATAGTAATACGTTCTAACGTATAACGTTATATAGTATTACGTTATAACGTATAACGTTATATAGTATTACGTTATAACGTGTAACGTTATATACTACTACTATACAACGTAAAACGTTATATAGTATTACGCTATAACGAATAAAGGTATATAGTATTACGAAATAACGTAAAACGATATATAGTATTACGTTATAACGTATAACGTTATATACTATTACTATACAACGTGTAACGTTATATAGTATTACGTTATAACGTGTAACGTTATATACTGTTACCATACAACGTATAACGTTATATAGTATTACGTTATAACGAATAAAGATTTATAGTATTACGATATAACGTAAAAACGTTATATAGTATTACGTTATAACGTATAACGTTATATAGTATTACGATATAACGTGTAACGTTATAAAGAATTACGCTATAAGGTATAACGTTGTATAGTATTACGTTATAACGTATAACGTTAAACAGTATTACGTTATAGCCTACAACGTTATATACTATTACAATACATCGTGTAATGTTATATAGTATTACGTTAAAACGTATAACGTTATATAGTATAACGTTATAACGTATAACGTTATATAGTATTACGTTATAACGTATAACGTTATATACTATTACTATACAACGTGTAGCGTTATATAGTATTACGTTATAACGTATAACGTTATATAGCTTTACGTTAGAACGTGTAACGTTATATACTACTACTATACAACGTATAACGTTATATAGTTTTACGTTATAACGTGTATCGTTATATACTGTTACCATACAACGTATAACGTTATATAGTATTACGTTATAACGAATAAAGGTATATACTATTACGATATAACGTAAAACGTCATATGGTATTATGTTATAACGTAAAACGTTATATAGTATTACGTTCTAACGTATAACGTTATATAGTACGTTATAACGTATAACGTTATATAGTATTACGTTATAACGTGTAACGTTATATACTACTACTATACAACGTAAAACGTTATATAGTATTACGCTATAACGAATAAAGGTATATAGTATTACGATATAACGTAAAACGTTATATAGTATTACGTTATAACGTAAAACGTTATATAGTATTACGTTATAACGTAAAACGTTATATAGTATTACGTTATATCGTATAACGTTATATAGTATTACGATATAACGTGTAACGTTATAAAGAATTACGTTATAAAGTATAACGTTGTATAGTATTACGTTATAACGTATAACGTTAAACAGTATTACGTTATAGCCTACAACGTTATATACTATTACAATACATCGTGTAATGTTATATAGTATTACGTTATAACGTATAAAGTTATATAGTATAACGTTATAACGTATAACGTTATATAGTATTACGTTAGAACGTGTAACGTTATATACTACTACTATACAACGTAAAACGTTATATAGTATTACGCTATAACGAATAAAGGTATATAGTATTACGATATAACGTAAAACGATATATAGTATTACGTTATAACGTATAACGTTCTATAGTATTACGTTATAACGCATAGCGTTATATACTATTACGATATAACGTATATCGTTATATACTATTACTATACAACGTGTAACGTTATATAGTATTACGTTATAACGAATAAAGGTATATAGTATTACGATATAACGTAAAACGTCATATAGTATTATGTTATAACGTAAAACGTTATATAGTATTACGTTCTAACGTATAACGTTATATAGTATTACGTTATAACGTATAACGTTATATAGTATTGCAATACAACGTGTAATGTTATATAGTAATACGTTATAACGTATAACGTTATATAGTATTACAACACAACGTATAACGTTATATAGTATTACGTTATAACGCATAGCGTATATACTATTACGATATAACGTATAACGTTATATACTATTACTATACAACGTGTAACGTTATATAGTATTACGTAATAACGTGTAACGTTATATACCATTACTATACAACGTAAAACGTTATATAGTATTACGTTATAACGTATAACGTTATTTAGTATTACGTTAAAACGTGTAACGTTATATACTATTACTATACAACGTAAAACGTTATATAGTATTACGCTATAACGAATAAAGGTATATAGTATTACGAAATAACGTAAAACGATATATAGTATTACGTTATAACGTATAACGTTATATACTATTACTATAGAACGTGTAACGTTATATAGTATTACGTTATAACGTATAACGTTATATACTATTACTATACAACGTGTAGCGTTATATAGTATTACGTTATAACGTATAACGTTATATAGTAATACGTTCTAACGTATAACGTTATATAGTATTACGTTATAACGTATAACGTTATATAGTATTACGTTATAACAAATAGCGTTATATACTATTACGATATAACGTATAACGTTATATACTATTACTATAGAATGTGTAACGTTATATAGTATTACGTTATAACGTATAACGTTATATACTATTACTATACAACGTGTAGCGTTATATAGTATTACGTTATAACGTATAACGTTATATAGTAATACGTTCTAACGTATAACGTTATATAGTATTACGTTATAACGTATAACGTTATATAGTATTACGTTATAACGTGTAACGTTATATACTACTACTATACAACGTAAAACGTTATATAGTATTACGCTATAACGAATAAAGGTATATAGTATTACGAAATAACGTAAAACGATAT
>NW_026109193.1:0-73920 GCF_024516045.1 Bombus affinis
CAGTCCGAGGAGCCGGAAGTATTTATCCTATTGCCTACCGACACATGTTTACAGTTTATGAATAGTTTCACATAAATAGTACTATTTCCTCATAGTACAGTGCAATGTGATGTCCGAAATGGCTGACAAAATTAGGTAATAACACGAAATATATGGAAGGCAATATAAGGTATATGTATAGCTTGGAAATTGTGACCGTTGCTCGCTCGCTCCGCTCGCTCGTAAAAATCTAGTCCAACCTCACAACCGATCCCACACGTTCGCAAATTTGAAATATGTCTCCACCATATCGAATAATGAACGGAAGAGGGATTGGTTTTAGGTTAGGCTATAGCTTTCGTGCGAGCGCAGCGAACGAGAGACGCGTAAAGGTGTGTCACAAACCATCGGTTTGGCACATACGGACATTGATATATTCGAGCCAGGCCGAGGAGCCGGAAGTCTTTATCCTATTGCCTTCTGACAAATGTTTACGGTTTACCAATAGTTTCACATAATTAGTACCGTTTCCTCATAGTACAGTCCAACGTGATGTCCGAAATGGCTGATAAAATTAGGTACAAGCACGAAATATATGCAAGACAATATATGGTATATGTATAGCTTGGAAATTGTGACCGTTGCTCGCTCGCTCCGCTCGCTCGAAAAAATCTAGTCCAACCTCACAATCGATCCGACACGTTCGCAAATTTGAAATATGTCGCCATCATATCGAATAATGAACGCAAGATGGATTGGTTTTAGATTAGGCTATAGTTTTCGAGCGTGCGCCGCGAGCGAGAGACGCGTAAAGGTGTGTCATAAACCAACGGTTTGGCACATACGGACATTGAAATATTCGCACCAGCCCGAGGAGCCGGAAGTATTTATCCTATTGCCTACCGACACATGTTTACAGTTTATGAATAGTTTTACATAAATAGTACTATTTCCTCATAGTACAGTGCAATGTGATGTCCGAAATGGCTGAGAAAATTAGGTAATAACACGAAATATATGGAAGGCAATATAAGGTATATGTATAGCTTGGAAATTGTGACCGATGCTCGCTCGCTCCTCTCGCTCTTAAAAATCTAGTCCAACCCCACAACCGATCCGACACGTTCGCAAATTTGAAATATTTCGCCTTCATATCGAATAATGAACGCAAGATGGATTGGTTTTAGGTTAGGCTATAGCTTTCGTGCGAGCGCAGCGAACGAGAGACGCGTAAAGGTGTGTCACAAACCATCGGTTTGGCACATACGGACATTGATATATTCGCACCAGCCCGAGGAGCCGGAAGTCTTTATCCTATTGCCTTCTGACAAATGTTTACGGTTTACCAATAGTTTCACATAATTAGTACCGTTTCCTCATAGTACAGTGCAACGTGATGTCCGAAATGGCTGACAAAATTAGGTACAAGCGCGTAATATATGCAAGACAATATATGGTATATGTATAGCTTGGAAATTGTGACCGTTGCTCGCTCGCTCCGCTCGTTCGTAAAAATCTAGTCCAACCCAACAACCGATCCGACACGTTCGCAAATTTGAAATATGTCGCCATCATATCGAATAATGAACGCAAGATGGATTGGTTTTAGGTTAGGCTATAGTTTTCGAGCGAGCGCAGCGAGCGAGAGACGCGTATAGGTGTGTCATAAACCAACGGTTTGGCACATACGGACATTGAAATATTCGCACCAGCCCGAGGAGCCGGAAGTATTTATCCCATTGCCTACCGACACATGTTTACAGTTTATGAATAGTTTCACATAAATAGTTCCGCTTCCTCATAGTACAGTGCAACGTGATGTCCGAAATGGCTGACAAAATTAGGTACAAGCACGAAGTATATGCAAGACAATATATGGTATATGTATAGCTTGGAAATTGTGACCGTTGCTCGCTCGCTCCTCTCGCTCGTAAAAATCTAGTCCAACCCCACAACCGATCCGACACGTTCGCAAATTTGAAATATGTCGCCACCATATCGAATAATGAACGGAAGATGGATTGGTTTTAGGTTAGGCTATAGCTTTCGTGCGAGCGCAGCGAACGAGAGACTCGTAAAGGTGTGTCACAAACCATCGGTTTGGCACATACGGACATTGATATATTCGCACCAGCCCGAGGAGCCGGAAGTCTTCATCCTATTGCCTTCTGACAAATGTTTACGGTTTACCAATAGTTTCACATAATTAGTACCGTTTCCTCATAGTACAGTGCAACGTGATGTCCGAAATGGCTGACAAAATTAGATACAAGCACGAAATATATGCAAGACAATATATGGTATATGTATAGCTTGGAAATTTTGACCGTTGCTCGCTCGCTCCGCTCGCTCGTAAAAATCTAGTCCAACCTCACAACCGATCCGACACGTTCGCAAATTTGAAATATGTCGCCATCATATCGAATAATGAACGCAAGATGGATTGGTTTTAGGTTAGGTTATAGTTTTCGAGCGAGCGCCGCGAGCGAGAGACGCGTAAAGGTGTGTCATAAACCAACGGTTTGGCACATACGGACATTGAAATATTCGCACCAGCCCGAGGAGCCGGAAGTATTTATCCTATTGCCTACCGACACATGTTTACAGTTTATGAATAGTTTCACATAAATAGTACTATTTCCTCATAGTACAGTGCAATGTGATGTCCGAAATGGCTGACAAAATTAGGTAATAACACGAAATATATGGAAGGCAATATAAGGTATATGTATAGCTTGGAAATTGTGACCGTTGCTCGCTCGCTCCGCTCGCTCGTAAAGATCTAGTCCAACCTCACAACCGATCCCACACGTTCGCAAATTTGAAATATGTCGCCACCATATCGAATAATGAACGGAAGATGGATTGGTTTTAGGTTAGGCTATAGCTTTCGTGCGAGCGCAGCGAACGAGAGACGCGTAAAGGTGTGTCACAAACCATCGGTTTGGCATATACGGACATTGATATATTCGCACCAGCCCGAGGAGCCGGAAGTCTTTATCCTATTGCCTTCTGACAAATGTTTACGGTTTACCAATAGTTTCACATAATTAGTACCGTTTCCTCATAGTACAGTGCAATGTGATGTCCGAAATGGCTGAGAAAATTAGGTAATAACACGAAATATATGGAAGGCAATATAAGGTATATGTATAGCTTGGAAATTGTGACCGATGCTCGCTCGCTCCTCTCGCTCGTAAAAATCTAGTCCAACCCCACAACCGATCCGACACTTTCGCAAATTTGAAATATGTCGCCATCATATCGAATAATGAACGGAAGATGGATTGGTTTTAGGTTAGGCTATAGCTTTCGTGCGAGCGCAGCGAACGAGAGACGCGTAAAGGTGTGTCACAAACCATCGGTTTGGCACATACGGACATTGATATATTCGCACCAGCCCGAGGAGCCGGAAGTCTTTATCCTATTGCCTTCTGACAAATGTTTACGGTTTACCAATAGTTTCACATAATTAGTACCGTTTCCTCATAGTACAGTGCAACGTGATGTCCGAAATGGCTGACAAAATTAGGTACAAGCACGAAATATATGCAAGACAATATATGGTATATGTATAGCTTGGAAATTGTGACCGTTGCTCGCTCGCTCCGCTCGCTCGTAAAAATCTAGTCCAACCCCACAACCGATCCGACAGGTTCGCAAATTTGAAATATGTCGCCATCATATCGAATAATGAACGCAAGATGGATTGGTTTTAGGTTAGGCTATAGTTTTCGGGCGAGCGCAGCGAGCGAGAGACGCGTATAGGTGTGTCATAAACCAACGGTTTGGCACATACGGACATTGAAATATTCGCACCAGTCCGAGGAGCCGGAAGTATTTATCCTATTGCCTACCGACACATGTTTACAGTTTATGAATAGTTTCACATAAATAGTACTATTTCCTCATAGTACAGTGCAATGTGATGTCCGAAATGGCTGACAAAATTAGGTAATAACACGAAATATATGGAAGGCAATATAAGGTATATGTATAGCTTGGAAATTGTGACCGTTGCTCGCTCGCTCCGCTCGCTCGTAAAAATCTAGTCCAACCTCACAACCGATCCCACACGTTCGCAAATTTGAAATATGTCTCCACCATATCGAATAATGAACGGAAGAGGGATTGGTTTTAGGTTAGGCTATAGCTTTCGTGCGAGCGCAGCGAACGAGAGACGCGTAAAGGTGTGTCACAAACCATCGGTTTGGCACATACGGACATTGATATATTCGCACCAGGCCGAGGAGCCGGAAGTCTTTATCCTATTGCCTTCTGACAAATGTTTACGGTTTACCAATAGTTTCACATAATTAGTACCGTTTCCTCATAGTACAGTGCAACGTGATGTCCGAAATGGCTGACAAAATTAGATACAAGCACGAAATATATGCAAGACAATATATGGTATATGTATAGCTTGGAAATTTTGACCGTTGCTCGCTCGCTCCGCTCGCTCGTAAAAATCTAGTCCAACCTCACAACCGATCCGACACGTTCGCAAATTTGAAATATGTCGCCATCATATCGAATAATGAACGCAAGATGGATTGGTTTTAGGTTAGGTTATAGTTTTCGAGCGAGCGCCGCGAGCGAGAGACGCGTAAAGGTGTGTCATAAACCAACGGTTTGGCACATACGGACATTGAAATATTCGCACCAGCCCGAGGAGCCGGAAGTATTTATCCTATTGCCTACCGACACATGTTTACAGTTTATGAATAGTTTCACATAAATAGTACTATTTCCTCATAGTACAGTGCAATGTGATGTCCGAAATGGCTGACAAAATTAGGTAATAACACGAAATATATGGAAGGCAATATAAGGTATATGTATAGCTTGGAAATTGTGACCGTTGCTCGCTCGCTCCGCTCGCTCGTAAAGATCTAGTCCAACCTCACAACCGATCCCACACGTTCGCAAATTTGAAATATGTCGCCACCATATCGAATAATGAACGGAAGATGGATTGGTTTTAGGTTAGGCTATAGCTTTCGTGCGAGCGCAGCGAACGAGAGACGCGTAAAGGTGTGTCACAAACCTTCGGTTTGGCATATACGGACATTGATATATTCGCACCAGCCCGAGGAGCCGGAAGTCTTTATCCTATTGCCTTCTGACAAATGTTTACGGTTTACCAATAGTTTCACATAATTAGTACCGTTTCCTCATAGTACAGTGCAATGTGATGTCCGAAATGGCTGAGAAAATTAGGTAATAACACGAAATATATGGAAGGCAATATAAGGTATATGTATAGCTTGGAAATTGTGACCGATGCTCGCTCGCTCCTCTCGCTCGTAAAAATCTAGTCCAACCCCACAACCGATCCGACACTTTCGCAAATTTGAAATATGTCGCCATCATATCGAATAATGAACGCAAGATGGATTGGTTTTAGGTTAGGCTATAGCTTTCGTGCGAGCGCAGCGAACGAGAGACGCGTAAAGGTGTGTCACAAACCATCGGTTTGGCACATACGGACATTGATATATTCGCACCAGCCCGAGGAGCCGGAAGTCTTCATCCTATTGCCTTCTGACAAATGTTTACGGTTTACCAATTGTTTCACATAATTAGTACCGTTTCCTCATAGTACAGTGCAACGTGATGTCCGAAATGGCTGACAAAATTAGATACAAGCACGAAATATATGCAAGACAATATATGGTATATGTATAGCTTGGAAATTTTGACCGTTGCTCGCTCGCTCCGCTCGCTCGTAAAAATCTAGTCCAACCTCACAACCGATCCGACACGTTCGCAAATTTGAAATATGTCGCCATCACATCGAATAATGAACGCAAGATGGATTGGTTTTAGGTTAGGCTATAGTTTTCGAGCGAGCGCCGCGAGCGAGAGACGCGTAAAGGTGTGTCATAAACCAACGGTTTGGCACATACGGACATTGAAATATTCGCACCAGCCCGAGGAGCCGGAAGTCTTCATCCTATTGCCTTCTGACAAATGTTTACGGTTTACCAATAGTTTCACATAATTAGTACCGTTTCCTCATAGTACAGTGCAACGTGATGTCCGAAATGGCTGACAAAATTAGATACAAGCACGAAATATATGCAAGACAATATATGGTATATGTATAGCTTGGAAATTTTGACCGTTGCTCGCTCGCTCCGCTCGCTCGTAAAAATCTAGTCCAACCTCACAACCGATCCGACACGTTCGCAAATTTGAAATATGTCGCCATCACATCGAATAATGAACGCAAGATGGATTGGTTTTAGGTTAGGCTATAGTTTTCGAGCGAGCGCCGCGAGCGAGAGACGCGTAAAGGTGTGTCATAAACCAACGGTTTGGCACATACGGACATTGAAATATTCGCACCAGCCAGAGGAGCCGGAAGTATTTATCCTATTGCCTACCGACACATGTTTACAGTTTATGAATAGTTTCACATAAATAGTACTATTTCCTCATAGTACAGTGCAATGTGATGTCCGAAATGGCTGACAAAATTAGGTAATAACACGAAATATATGGAAGGCAATATAAGGTATATGTATAGCTTGGAAATTGTGACCGTTGCTCGCTCGCTCCGCTCGCTCGTAAAGATCTAGTCCAACCTCACAACCGATCCCACACGTTCGCAAATTTGAAATATGTCGCCACCATATCGAATAATGAACGGAAGATGGATTGGTTTTAGGTTAGGCTATAGCTTTCGTGCGGGCGCAGCGAACGAGAGACGCGTAAAGGTGAGTCACAAACCATCGGTTTGGCACATACGGACATTGATATATTCGCACCAGCCCGAGGATCCGGAAGTCTTTATCCTATTTCCTTCTGACAAATGTTTACGGTTTACCAATAGTTTCACATAATTAGTACCGTTTCCTCATAGTACAGTGCAACGTGATGTCCGAAATGGCTGACAAAATTAGTTACAAGCACGAAATATGTGCAAGACAATATATGGTATATGTATAGCTTGGAAATTGTGACCGTTGCTCGCTCGCTCCGCTCGCTCGTAAAAATCTAGTCCAACCTCAAAACCGATCCGACACGTTCGCATATTTGAAATATGTCGCCACCATATCGAATAATGAACGGAAGATGGATTGGTTTTAGGTTAGGCTATAGCTTTCGTGCGAGCGCAGCGAACGAGAGACGCGTAAAGGTGTGTCACAAACCATCGGTTTGGCACACGCGGACATTGATATATTCGCACCAGCCCGAGGAGCCGGAAGTCTTTATCCTATTGCCTTCTGACAAATGTTTACGGTTTACCAATAGTTTCACATAATTAGTACCGTTTCCTCATAGTACAGTGCAAAGTGATGTCCGCAATGTCTGACAAAATTAGGTACAAGCACGAAATATATGCAAGACAATATATGGTATATGTATAGCTTGGAAATTGTGACCGTTGCTCGCTCGCTCCTCTCGCTCGTAAAAATCTAGTCCAACCCCACAACCGATCCGACACGTTCGCAAATTTGAAATATGTCGCCATCATATCGAATAATGAACGCAAGATGGATTGGTTTTAGGTTAGGCTATAGTTTTAGAGCGAGCGCAGCGAGCGAGAGACGCGTATAGGTGGGTCATAAACCAACGGTATGGCACATACGGACATTGAAATATTCGCACCAGCCCGAGGAGCCGGAAGTATTTATCCTATTGCCTACCGACACATGTTTACAGTTTATGAATAGTTTCACATAAATAGTACTATTTCCTCATAGTACAGTGCAATGTGATGTCCGAAATGGCTGACAAAATTAGGTAATAACACGAAATATATGGAAGGCAATATAAGGTATATGTATAGCTTGGAAATTGTGACCGTTGCTCGCTCGCTCCGCTCGCTCGTAAAGATCTAGTCCAACCTCACAACCGATCCCACACCTTCGCAAATTTGAAATATGTCGCCACCATATCGAATAATGAACGGAAGATGGATTGGTTTTAGGTTAGGCTATAGCTTTCGTGCGAGCGCAGCGAACGAGAGACGCGTAAAGGTGAGTCACAAACCATCGGTTTGGCACATACGGACATTGATATATTCGCACCAGCCCGAGGATCCGGAAGTCTTTATCCTATTGCCTTCTGACAAATGTTTACGGTTTACCAATAGTTTCACATAATTAGTACCGTTTCCTCATAGTACAGTGCAACGTGATGTCCGAAATGGCTGACAAAATTAGTTACAAGCACGAAATATGTGCAAGACAATATATGGTATATGTATAGCTTGGAAATTGTGACCGTTGCTCGCTCGCTCCGCTCGCTCGTAAAAATCTAGTCCAACCTCAAAACCGATCCGACACGTTCGCATATTTGAAATATGTCGCCACCATATCGAATAATGAACGGAAGATGGATTGGTTTTAGGTTAGGCTATAGCTTTCGTGCGAGCGCAGCGAACGAGAGACGCGTAAAGGTGTGTCACAAACCATCGGTTTGGCACATGCGGACATTGATATATTCGCACCAGCCCGAGGAGCCGGAAGTCTTTATCCTATTGCCTTCTGACAAATGTTTACGGTTTACCAATAGTTTCACATAATTAGTACCGTTTCTTCATAGTACAGTGCAAAGTGATGTCCGCAATGTCTGACAAAATTAGGTGCAAGCACGAAATATATGCAAGACAATATATGGTATATGTATAGCTTGGAAATTGTGACCGTTGCTCGCTCGCTCCGCTCGCTCGTAAAAATCTAGTCCAACCCCACAACCGATCCGACACGTTCGCAAATTAGAAATATGTCCCCATCATATCGAATAATGAACGCAAGATGGATTGGTTTTAGGTTAGGCTATAGTTTTCGAGCGAGCGCAGCGAGCGAGAGACGCGTATAGGTGTGTCATAAACCAACGGTTTGGCACATACGGACATTGAAATATTCGCACCAGCCCGAGGAGCCGGAAGTATTTATCCTATTGCCTACCGACACATGTTTACAGTTTATGAATAGTTTCACATAAATAGTACTATTTCCTCATAGTACAGTGCAATGTGATGTCCGAAATGGCTAACAAAATTAGGTAATAACACGAAATATATGGAAGGCAATATAAGGTATATGTATAGCTTGGAAATTGTGACCGTTGCTCGCTCGCTCCGCTCGCTCGTAAAAATCTAGTCCAACCTCACAACCGATCCCACACGTTCGCAAATTTGAAATATGTCGCCACCATATCGAATAATGAACGGAAGATGGATTGGTTTTAGGTTAGGCTATAGCTTTCGTGCGAGCGCAGCGAACGAGAGACGCGTAAAGGTGAGTCACAAACCATCGGTTTGGCACATACGGACATTGATATATTCGCACCAGCCCGAGGATCCGGAAGTCTTTATCCTATTGCCTTCTGACAAATGTTTACGGTTTACCAATAGTTTCACATAATTAGTACCGTTTCCTCATAGTACAGTGCAACGTGATGTCCGAAATGGCTGACAAAATTAGGTACAAGCGCGAAATATATGCAAGACAATATATGGTATATGTATAGCTTGCAAATTGTGACCGTTGCTCGCTCGCTCCGCTCGCTCGTAAAAATCTAGTCCAACCCAACAACCGATCCGACACGTTCGCAAATTTGAAATATGTCGCCATCATATCGAATAATGAACGCAAGATGGATTGGTTTTAGGTTAGGCTATAGTTTTCGAGCGAGCGCAGCGAGCGAGAGACGCGTATAGGTGTGTCATAAACCAACGGTTTGGCACATACGGACATTGAAATATTCGCACCAGCCCGAGGAGCCGGAAGTATTTATCCCATTGCCTACCGACACATGTTTACAGTTAATGAATAGTTTCACATAAATAGTTCCGTTTCCTCATAGTACAGTGCAACGTGATGTCCGAAATGGCTGACAAAATTAGGTACAAGCACGAAATATATGCAAGACAATATATGGTATATGTATAGCTTGGAAATTGTGACCGTTGCTCGCTCGCTCCTCTCGCTCGTAAAAATCTAGTCCAACCCCACAACCGATCCGACACGTTCGCAAATTTGAAATATGTCGCCACCATATCGAATAATGAACGGAAGATGGATTGGTTTTAGGTTAGGCTATAGCTTTCGTGCGAGCGCAGCGAACGAGAGACTCGTAACGGTGTGTCACAAACCATCGGTTTGGCACATACGGACATTGATATATTCGCACCAGCCCGAGGAGCCGGAAGTCTTCATCCTATTGCCTTCTGACAAATGTTTACGGTTTACCAATAGTTTCACATAATTAGTACCGTTTCCTCATAGTACAGTGCAACGTGATGTCCGAAATGGCTGACAAAATTAGATACAAGCACGAAATATATGCAAGACAATATATGGTATATGTATAGCTTGGAAATTTTGACCGTTGCTCGCTCGCTCCGCTCGCTCGTAAAAATCTAGTCCAACCTCACAACCGATCCGACACGTTCGCAAATTTGAAATATGTCGCCATCATATCGAATAATGAACGCAAGATGGATTGGTTTTAGGTTAGGCTATAGTTTTCGAGCGAGCGCCGCGAGCGAGAGACGCGTAAGGGTGTGTCATAAACCAACGGTTTGGCACATACGGACATTGAAATATTCGCACCAGCCCGAGGAGCCGGAAGTATTTATCCTATTGCCTACCGACACATGTTTACAGTTTATGAATAGTTTCACATAATTAGTACCGTTTCCTCATAGTACAGTGCAACGTGATGTCCGAAATGGCTGACAAAATTAGGTACAAGCGCGAAATATATGCAAGACAATATATGGTATATGTATAGCTTGGAAATTGTGACCGTTGCTCGCTCGCTCCGCTCGCTCGTAAAAATCTAGTCCAACCCAACAACCGATCCGACACGTTCGCAAATTTGAAATATGTCGCCATCATATCGAATAATGAACGCAAGATGGATTGGTTTTAGGTTAGGCTATAGTTTTCGAGCGAGCGCAGCGAGCGAGAGACGCGTATAGGTGTGTCATAAACCAACGGTTTGGCACATACGGACATTGAAATATTCGCACCAGCCCGAGGAGCCGGAAGTATTTATCCCATTGCCTACCGACACATGTTTACAGTTTATGAATAGTTTCACATAAATAGTTCCGTTTCCTCATAGTACAGTGCAACGTGATGTCCGAAATGGCTGACAAAATTAGATACAAGCACGAAATATATGCAAGACAATATATGGTATATGTATAGCTTGGAAATTTTGACCGTTGCTCGCTCGCTCCGCTCGCTCGTAAAAATCTAGTCCAACCTCACAACCGATCCGACACGTTCGCAAATTTGAAATATGTCGCCATCATATCGAATAATGAACGCAAGATTGATTGGTTTTAGGTTAGGCTATAGTTTTCGAGCGAGCGTCGCGAGCGAGAGACGCGTAAAGGTGTGTCATAAACCAACGGTTTGGCACATACGGACATTGAAATATTCGCACCAGCCTGAGGAGCCGGAAGTATTTATCCTATTGCCTACCGACACATGTTTACAGTTTATGAATAGTTTCACATAAATAGTACTATTTCCTCATAGTACAGTGCAATGTGATGTCCGAAATGGCTGACAAAATTAGGTAATAACACGAAATATATGGAAGGCAATATAAGGTATATGTATAGCTTGGAAATTGTGACCGTTGCTCGCTCGCTCCGCTCGCTCGTAAAAATCTAGTCCAACCTCACAACCGATCCCACACGTTCGCAAATTTGAAATATGTCGCCACCATATCGAATAATGAACGGAAGATGGATTGGTTTTAGGTTAGGCTATAGCTTTCGTGCGAGCGCAGCGAACGAGAGACGCGTAAAGGTGTGTCACAAACCATCGGTTTGGCACATACGGACATTGATATATTCGCACCAGCCCGAGGAGCCGGAAGTCTTCATCCTATTGCCTTCTGACAAATGTTTACGGTTTACCAATAGTTTCACATAATTAGTACCGTTTCCTCATAGTACAGTGCAACGTGATGTCCGAAATGGCTGACAAAATTAGATACAAGCACGAAATATATGCAAGACTATATATGGTATATGTATAGCTTGGAAATTTTGACCGTTGCTCGCTCGCTCCGCTCGCTCGTAAAAATCTAGTCCAACCTCACAACCGATCCGACACGTTCGCAAATTTGAAATATGTCGCCATCACATCGAATAATGAACGCAAGATGGATTGGTTTTAGGTTAGGCTATAGTTTTCGAGCGAGCGCCGCGAGCGAGAGACGCGTAAAGGTGTGTCATAAACCAACGGTTTGGCACATACGGACATTGAAATATTCGCACCAGCCCGAGGAGCCGGAAGTCTTCATCCTATTGCCTTCTGACAAATGTTTACGGTTTACCAATAGTTTCACATAATTAGTACCGTTTCCTCATAGTACAGTGCAACGTGATGTCCGAAATGGCTGACAAAATTAGATACAAGCACGAAATATATGCAAGACAATATATGGTATATGTATAGCTTGGAAATTTTGACCGTTGCTCGCTCGCTCCGCTCGCTCGTAAAAATCTAGTCCAACCTCACAACCGATCCGACACGTTCGCAAATTTGAAATATGTCGCCATCACATCGAATAATGAACGCAAGATGGATTGGTTTTAGGTTAGGGTATAATTTTCGAGCGAGCGCAGCGAGCGAGAGACGCGTATAGGTGTGTCATAAACCAACGGTTTGGCACATACGGACATTGAAATATTCGCACCAGCCCGAGGAGCCGGAAGTATTTATCCTATTGCCTACCGACACATGTTTACAGTTTATGAATAGTTTCACATAAATAGTACTATTTCCTCATAGTACAGTGCAATGTGATGTCCGAAATGGCTGACAAAATTAGGTAATAACACGAAATATATGGAAGGCAATATAAGGTATATGTATAGCTTGGAAATTGTGACCGTTGCTCGCTCGCTCCGCTCGCTCGTAAAAATCTAGTCCAACCTCAAAACCGATCCGACACGTTCGCATATTTGAAATATGTCGCCACCATATCGAATAATGAACGGAAGATGGATTGGTTTTAGGTTAGGCTATAGCTTTCGTGCGAGCGCAGCGAACGAGAGACGCGTAAAGGTGTGTCACAAACCATCGGTTTGGCACATGCGGACATTGATATATTCGCACCAGCCCGAGGAGCCGGAAGTCTTTATCCTATTGCCTTCTGACAAATGTTTACGGTTTACCAATAGTTTCACATAATTAGTACCGTTTCCTCATAGTACAGTGCAAAGTGATGTCCGAAATGGCTGACAAAATTAGTTACAAGCACGAAATATGTGCAAGACAATATATGGTATATGTATAGCTTGGAAATTGTGACCGTTGCTCGCTCGCTCCGCTCGCTCGTAAAAATCTAGTCCAACCTCAAAACCGATCCGACACGTTCATATATTTGAAATATGTCGCCACCATATCGAATAATGAACGGAAGATGGATTGGTTTTAGGTTAGGCTATAGCTTTCGTGCGCGCGCAGCGAACGAGAGACGCGTAAAGGTGTGTCACAAACCATCGGTTTGGCATATGCGGACATTGATATATTCGCACCAGCCCGAGGAGCCGGAAGTCTTTATCCTATTGCCTTCTGACAAATGTTTACGGTTTACCAATAGTTTCACATAATTAGTACCGTTTCCTCATAGTACAGTGCAAAGTGATGTCCGCAATGTCTGACAAAATTAGGTACAAGCACGAAATATATGCAAGACAATATATGGTATATGTATAGCTTGGAAATTGTGACCGTTGCTCGCTCGCTCCGCTCGCTCGTAAAAATCTAGTCCAACCCCACAACCGATCCGACACGTTCGCAAATTAGAAATATGTCCCCATCATATCGAATAATGAACGCAAGATGGATTGGTTTTAGGTTAGGCTATAGTTTTCGAGCGAGCGCAGCGAGCGAGAGACGCGTATAGGTGTGTCATAAACCAACGGTTTGGCACATACGGACATTGAAATATTCGCACCAGCCCGAGGAGCCGGAAGTATTTATCCTATTGCCTACCGACACATGTTTACAGTTTATGAATAGTTTCACATAAATAGTACTATTTCCTCATAGTACAGTGCAATGTGATGTCCGAAATGGCTAACAAAATTAGGTAATAACACGAAATATATGGAAGGCAATATAAGGTATATGTATAGCTTGGAAATTGTGACCGTTGCTCGCTCGCTCCGCTCGCTCGTAAAAATCTAGTCCAACCTCACAACCGATCCCACACGTTCGCAAATTTGAAATATGTCGCCACCATATCGAATAATGAACGGAAGATGGATTGGTTTTAGGTTAGGCTATAGCTTTCGTGCGAGCGCAGCGAACGAGAGACGCGTAAAGGTGAGTCACAAACCATCGGTTTGGCACATACGGACATTGATATATTCGCACCAGCCCGAGGATCCGGAAGTCTTTATCCTATTGCCTTCTGACAAATGTTTACGGTTTACCAATAGTTTCACATAATTAGTACCGTTTCCTCATAGTACAGTGCAACGTGATGTCCGAAATGGCTGACAAAATTAGGTACAAGCGCGAAATATATGCAAGACAATATATGGTATATGTATAGCTTGGAAATTGTGACCGTTGCTCGCTCGCTCCGCTCGCTCGTAAAAATCTAGTCCAACCCAACAACCGATCCGACACGTTCGCAAATTTGAAATATGTCGCCATCATATCGAATAATGAACGCAAGATGGATTGGTTTTAGGTTAGGCTATAGTTTTCGAGCGAGCGCAGCGAGCGAGAGACGCGTATAGGTGTGTCATAAACCAACGGTTTGGCACATACGGACATTGAAATATTCGCACCAGCCCGAGGAGCCGGAAGTATTTATCCCATTGCCTACCGACACATGTTTACAGTTAATGAATAGTTTCACATAAATAGTTCCGTTTCCTCATAGTACAGTGCAACGTGATGTCCGAAATGGCTGACAAAATTAGGTACAAGCACGAAATATATGCAAGACAATATATGGTATATGTATAGCTTGGAAATTGTGACCGTTGCTCGCTCGCTCCTCTCGCTCGTAAAAATCTAGTCCAACCCCACAACCGATCCGACACGTTCGCAAATTTGAAATATGTCGCCACCATATCGAATAATGAACGGAAGATGGATTGGTTTTAGGTTAGGCTATAGCTTTCGTGCGAGCGCAGCGAACGAGAGACTCGTAACGGTGTGTCACAAACCATCGGTTTGGCACATACGGACATTGATATATTCGCACCAGCCCGAGGAGCCGGAAGTCTTCATCCTATTGCCTTCTGACAAATGTTTACGGTTTACCAATAGTTTCACATAATTAGTACCGTTTCCTCATAGTACAGTGCAACGTGATGTCCGAAATGGCTGACAAAATTAGATACAAGCACGAAATATATGCAAGACAATATATGGTATATGTATAGCTTGGAAATTTTGACCGTTGCTCGCTCGCTCCGCTCGCTCGTAAAAATCCAGTCCAACCTCACAACCGATCCGACACGTTCGCAAATTTGAAATATGTCGCCATCATATCGAATAATGAACGCAAGATGGATTGGTTTTAGGTTAGGCTATAGTTTTCGAGCGAGCGCCGCGAGCGAGAGACGCGTAAGGGTGTGTCATAAACCAACGGTTTGGCACATACGGACATTGAAATATTCGCACCAGCCCGAGGAGCCGGAAGTATTTATCCTATTGCCTACCGACACATGTTTACAGTTTATGAATAGTTTCACATAATTAGTACCGTTTCCTCATAGTACAGTGCAACGTGATGTCCGAAATGGCTGACAAAATTAGGTACAAGCGCGAAATATATGCAAGACAATATATGGTATATGTATAGCTTGGAAATTGTGACCGTTGCTCGCTCGCTCCGCTCGCTCGTAAAAATCTAGTCCAACCCAACAACCGATCCGACACGTTCGCAAATTTGAAATATGTCGCCATCATATCGAATAATGAACGCAAGATGGATTGGTTTTAGGTTAGGCTATAGTTTTCGAGCGAGCGCAGCGAGCGAGAGACGCGTATAGGTGTGTCATAAACCAACGGTTTGGCACATACGGACATTGAAATATTCGCACCAGCCCGAGGAGCCGGAAGTATTTATCCCATTGCCTACCGACACATGTTTACAGTTTATGAATAGTTTCACATAAATAGTTCCGTTTCCTCATAGTACAGTGCAACGTGATGTCCGAAATGGCTGACAAAATTAGATACAAGCACGAAATATATGCAAGACAATATATGGTATATGTATAGCTTGGAAATTTTGACCGTTGCTCGCTCGCTCCGCTCGCTCGTAAAAATCTAGTCCAACCTCACAACCGATCCGACACGTTCGCAAATTTGAAATATGTCGCCATCATATCGAATAATGAACGCAAGATTGATTGGTTTTAGGTTAGGCTATAGTTTTCGAGCGAGCGTCGCGAGCGAGAGACGCGTAAAGGTGTGTCATAAACCAACGGTTTGGCACATACGGACATTGAAATATTCGCACCAGCCCGAGGAGCCGGAAGTATTTATCCTATTGCCTACCGACACATGTTTACAGTTTATGAATAGTTTCACATAAATAGTACTATTTCCTCATAGTACAGTGCAATGTGATGTCCGAAATGGCTGACAAAATTAGGTAATAACACGAAATATATGGAAGGCAATATAAGGTATATGTATAGCTTGGAAATTGTGACCGTTGCTCGCTCGCTCCGCTCGCTCGTAAAAATCTAGTCCAACCTCACAACCGATCCCACACGTTCGCAAATTTGAAATATGTCGCCACCATATCGAATAATGAACGGAAGATGGATTGGTTTTAGGTTAGGCTATAGCTTTCGTGCGAGCGCAGCGAACGAGAGACGCGTAAAGGTGTGTCACAAACCATCGGTTTGGCACATACGGACATTGATATATTCGCACCAGCCCGAGGAGCCGGAAGTCTTCATCCTATTGCCTTCTGACAAATGTTTACGGTTTACCAATAGTTTCACATAATTAGTACCGTTTCCTCATAGTACAGTGCAACGTGATGTCCGAAATGGCTGACAAAATTAGATACAAGCACGAAATATATGCAAGACTATATATGGTATATGTATAGCTTGGAAATTTTGACCGTTGCTCGCTCGCTCCGCTCGCTCGTAAAAATCTAGTCCAACCTCACAACCGATCCGACACGTTCGCAAATTTGAAATATGTCGCCATCACATCGAATAATGAACGCAAGATGGATTGGTTTTAGGTTAGGCTATAGTTTTCGAGCGAGCGCCGCGAGCGAGAGACGCGTAAAGGTGTGTCATAAACCAACGGTTTGGCACATACGGACATTGAAATATTCGCACCAGCCCGAGGAGCCGGAAGTCTTCATCCTATTGCCTTCTGACAAATGTTTACGGTTTACCAATAGTTTCACATAATTAGTACCGTTTCCTCATAGTACAGTGCAACGTGATGTCCGAAATGGCTGACAAAATTAGATACAAGCACGAAATATATGCAAGACAATATATGGTATATGTATAGCTTGGAAATTTTGACCGTTGCTCGCTCGCTCCGCTCGCTCGTAAAAATCTAGTCCAACCTCACAACCGATCCGACACGTTCGCAAATTTGAAATATGTCGCCATCACATCGAATAATGAACGCAAGATGGATTGGTTTTAGGTTAGGGTATAATTTTCGAGCGAGCGCAGCGAGCGAGAGACGCGTATAGGTGTGTCATAAACCAACGGTTTGGCACATACGGACATTGAAATATTCGCACCAGCCCGAGGAGCCGGAAGTATTTATCCTATTGCCTACCGACACATGTTTACAGTTTATGAATAGTTTCACATAAATAGTACTATTTCCTCATAGTACAGTGCAATGTGATGTCCGAAATGGCTGACAAAATTAGGTAATAACACGAAATATATGGAAGGCAATATAAGGTATATGTATAGCTTGGAAATTGTGACCGTTGCTCGCTCGCTCCGCTCGCTCGTAAAAATCTAGTCCAACCTCACAACCGATCCCACACGTTCGCAAATTTGAAATATGTCGCCACCATATCGAATAATGAACGGAAGATGGATTGGTTTTAGGTTAGGCTATAGCTTTCGTGCGAGCGCAGCGAACGAGAGACGCGTAAAGGTGTGTCACAAACCATCGGTTTGGCACATACGGACATTGATATATTCGCACCAGCCCGAGGATCCGGAAGTCTTTATCCTATTGCCTTCTGACAAATGTTTACGGTTTACCAATAGTTTCACATAATTAGTACCGTTTCCTCATAGTACAGTGCAACGTGATGTCCGAAATGGCTGACAAAATTAGGTACAAGCGCGAAATATATGCAAGACAATATATGGTATATGTATAGCTTGGAAATTGTGACCGTTGCTCGCTCGCTCCGCTCGCTCGTAAAAATCTAGTCCAACCCAACAACCGATCCGACACGTTCGCAAATTTGAAATATGTCGCCATCATATCGAATAATGAACGCAAGATGGATTGGTTTTAGGTTAGGCTATAGTTTTCGAGCGAGCGCAGCGAGCGAGAGACGCGTATAGGTGTGTCATAAACCAACGGTTTGGCACATACGGACATTGAAATATTCGCACCAGCCCGAGGAGCCGGAAGTATTTATCCCATTGCCTACCGACACATGTTTACAGTTTATGAATAGTTTCACATAAATAGTTCCGTTTCCTCATAGTACAGTGCAACGTGATGTCCGAAATGGCTGACAAAATTAGGTACAAGCACGAAATATATGCAAGACAATATATGGTATATGTATAGCTTGGAAATTGTGACCGTTGCTCGCTCGCTCCTCTCGCTCGTAAAAATCTAGTCCAACCCCACAACCGATCCGACACGTTCGCAAATTTGAAATATGTCGCCACCATATCCAATAATGAACGGAAGATGGATTGGTTTTAGGTTAGGCTATAGCTTTCGTGCGAGCGCAGCGAACGAGAGACTCGTAAAGGTGTGTCACAAACCATCGGTTTGGCACATACGGACATTGATATATTCGCACCAGCCCGAGGAGCCGGAAGTCTTCATCCTATTGCCTTCTGACAAATGTTTACGGTTTACCAATAGTTTCACATAATTAGTACCGTTTCCTCATAGTACAGTGCAACGTGATGTCCGAAATGGCTGACAAAATTAGATACAAGCACGAAATATATGCAAGACAATATATGGTATATGTATAGCTTGGAAATTTTGACCGTTGCTCGCTCGCTCCGCTCGCTCGTAAAAATCTAGTCCAACCTCACAACCGATCCGACACGTTCGCAAATTTGAAATATGTCGCCATCATATCGAATAATGAACGCAAGATTGATTGGTTTTAGGTTAGGCTATAGTTTTCGAGCGAGCGTCGCGAGCGAGAGACGCGTAAAGGTGTGTCATAAACCAACGGTTTGGCACATACGGACATTGAAATATTCGCACCAGCCCGAGGAGCCGGAAGTATTTATCCTATTGCCTACCGACACATGTTACAGTTTATGAATAGTTTCACATAAATAGTACTATTTCCTCATAGTACAGTGCAATGTGATGTCCGAAATGGCTGACAAAATTAGGTAATAACACGAAATATATGGAAGGCAATATAAGGTATATGTATAGCTTGGAAATTGTGACCGTTGCTCGCTCGCTCCGCTCGCTCGTAAAGATCTAGTCCAACCTCACAACCGATCCCACACGTTCGCTAATTTGAAATATGTCGCCACCATATCGAATAATGAACGGAAGATGGATTGGTTTTAGGTTAGGCTATAGCTTTCGTGCGAGCGCAGCGAACGAGAGACGCGTAAAGGTGTGTCACAAACCATCGTTTGGCATATACGGACATTGATATATTCGCACCAGCCCGAGGAGCCGGAAGTCTTTATCCTATTGCCTTCTGACAAATGTTTACGGTTTACCAATAGTTTCACATAATTAGTACCGTTTCCTCATAGTACAGTGCAATGTGATGTCCGAAATGGCTGAGAAAATTAGGTAATAACACGAAATATATGGAAGGCAATATAAGGTATATGTATAGCTTGGAAATTGTGACCGTTGCTCGCTCGCTCCTCTCGCTCGTAAAAATCTAGTCCAACCCCACAACCGATCCGACACGTTCGCAAATTTGAAATATGTCGTCATCATATCGAATAATGAACGCAAGATGGATTGGTTTTAGGTTAGGCTATAGTTTTAGAGCGGGCGCAGCGAGCGAGAGACGCGTATAGGTGGGTCATGAACCAACGGTATGGCACATACGGACATTGAAATATTCGCACCAGCCCGAGGAGCCGGAAGTATTTATCCTATTGCCTACCGACACATGTTTACAGTTTATGAATAGTTTCACATAAATAGTACTATTTCCTCATAGTACAGTGCAATGTGATGTCCGAAATGGCTGATAAAATTAGGTAATAACACGAAATATATGGAAGGCAATATAAGGTATATGTATAGCTTGGAAATTGTGACCGTTGCTCGCTCGCTCCGCTCGCTCGTATAAATCTAGTCCAACCTCACAACCGATCCCACACGTTCGCAAATTTGAAATATGTCGCCACCATATCGAATAATGAACGGAAGATGGATTGGTTTTAGGTTAGGCTATAGCTTTCGTGCGAGCGCAGCGAACGAGAGACGCGTAAAGGTGTGTCACAAACCATCGGTTTGGCACATGCGGACATTGATATATTCGCACCAGCCCGAGGAGCCGGAAGTCTTCATCCTATTGCCTTCTGACAAATGTTTACGGTTTACCAATAGTTTCACATAATTAGTACCGTTTCCTCATAGTACAGTGCAACGTGATGTCCGAAATGGCTGACAAAATTAGATACAAGCACGAAATATATGCAAGACAATATATGGTATATGTATAGCTTGGAAATTTTGACCGTTGCTCGCTCGCTCCGCTCGCTCGTAAAAATCTAGTCCAACCTCACAACCGATCCGACACGTTCGCAAATTTGAAATATGTCGCCATCATATCGAATAATGAACGCAAGATGGATTGGTTTTAGGTTAGGCTATAGTTTTCGAGCGAGCGCCGCGAGCGAGAGACGCGTAAAGGTGTGTCATAAACCAACGGTTTGGCACATACGGACATTGAAATATTCGCACCAGCCCGAGGAGCCGGAAGTATTTATCCTATTGCCTACCGACACATGTTTTACAGTTTATGAATAGTTTCACATAAATAGTACTATTTCCTCATAGTACAGTGCAATGTGATGTCCGAAATGGCTGACAAAATTAGGTACAAGCACGAAATATATGCAAGACAATATATGGTATATGTATAGCTTGGAAATTGTGACCGTTGCTCGCTCGCTCCGCTCGCTCGTAAAAATCTAGTCCAACCCCACAACCGATCCGACACGTTCGCAAATTAGAAATATGTCGCCATCATATCGAATAATGAACGCAAGATGGATTGGTTTTAGGTTAGGCTATAGTTTTCGAGCGAGCGCAGCGAGCGAGAGACGCGTATAGGTGTGTCATAAACCAACGGTTTGGCACATACGGACATTGAAATATTCGCACCAGCCCGAGGAGCCGGAAGTATTTATCCTATTGCCTACCGACACATGTTTACAGTTTATGAATAGTTTCACATAAATAGTACTATTTCCTCATAGTACAGTGCAATGTGATGTCCGAAATGGCTGACAAAATTAGGTAATAACACGAAATATATGGAAGGCAATATAAGGTATATGTATAGCTTGGAAATTGTGACCGTTGCTCGCTCGCTCCGCTCGCTCGTAAAAATATAGTCCAACCTCACAACCGATCCCACACGTTCGCAAATTTGAAATATGTCGCCACCATATCGAATAATGAACGGAAGATGGATTGGTTTTAGGTTAGGCTATAGCTTTCGTGCGAGCGCAGCGAACGAGAGACGCGTAAAGGTGTGTCACAAACCATCGGTTTGGCACATACGGACATTGATATATTCGCACCAGCCCGAGGATCCGGAAGTCTTTATCCTATTGCCTTCTGACAAATGTTTACGGTTTACCAATAGTTTCACATAATTAGTACCGTTTCCTCATAGTACAGTGCAATGTGATGTCCGAAATGGCTGAGAAAATTAGGTAATAACACGAAATATATGGAAGGCAATATAAGGTATATGTATAGCTTGGAAATTGTGACCGTTGCTCGCTCGCTCCTCTCGCTCGTAAAAATCTAGTCCAACCCCACAATCGATCCGACACGTTCGCAAATTTGAAATATGTCGCCATCATATCGAATAATGAACGCAAGATGGATTGGTTTTTAGGTTAGGCTATAGTTTTAGAGCGAGCGCAGCGAACGAGAGACGCGTAAAGGTGTATCACAAACCAACGGTTTGGCACATACGGACATTTGAAATATTCGCACCAGCCCGAGGAGCCGGAAGTCTTTATCCCATTGCCTTCTGACAAATGTTTACGGTTTACCAATAGTTTCACATAATTAGTACCGTTTCCTCATAGTACAGTGCAACGTGATGTCCGAAATGGCTGACAAAATTAGGTACAAGCACGAAATATATGCAAGAAAATATATGGTATATGTATAGCTTGGAAATTGTGACCGTTGCTCGCTCGCTCCGCTCGCTCGTAAAAATCTAGTCCAACCTCACAACCGATCCCACACGTTCGCAAATTTGAAATATGTCGCCACCATATCGAATAATGAACGGAAGATGGATTGGTTTTAGGTTAGGCTATAGCTTTCGTGCGAGCGCAGCGAACGAGAGACGCGTAAACGTGTGTCACAAACCATCGGTTTGGCACATACGGACATTGATATATTCGCACCAGCCCGAGGAGCCGGAAGTCTTCATCCTATTGCCTTCTGACAAATGTTTACGGTTTACCAATAGTTTCACATAATTAGTACCGTTTCCTCATAGTACAGTGCAACGTGATGTCCGAAATGGCTGACAAAATTAGAGTACAAGCACGAAATATATGCAAGACAATATATGGTATATGTATAGCTTGGAAATTGTGACCGTTGCTCGCTCGCTCCGCTCGCTCGTAAAAATCTAGTCCAACCCCACAACCGATCCGACACGTTCTCAAATTTGAAATATGTCGCCATCATATCGAATAATGAACGCAAGATGGATTGGTTTTAGGTTAGGCTATAGTTTTCGAGCGAGCGCCGCGAGCGAGAGACGCGTATAGGTGTGTCATAAACCAACGGTTTGGCACATACGGACATTGAAATATTCGCACCAGCCCGAGGAGCCGGAAGTATTTATCCTATTGCCTACCGACACATGTTTACAGTTTATGATAGTTTCACATAAATAGTACTATTTCCTCATAGTACAGTGCAATGTGATGTCCGAAATGGCTGACAAAATTAGGTAATAACACGAAATATATGGAAGGCAATATAAGGTATATGTATAGCTTGGAAATTGTGACCGTTGCTCGCTCGCTCCGCTCGCTCGTAAAGATCTAGTCCAACCTCACAACCGATCCCACACGTTCGCAAATTTGAAATATGTCGCCACCATATCGAATAATGAACGGAAGATGGATTGGTTTTAGGTTAGGCTATAGCTTTCGTGCGAGCGCAGCGAACGAGAGACGCGTAAAGGTGTGTCACAAACCATCGGTTTGGCATATACGGACATTGATATATTCGCACCAGCCCGAGGAGCCGGAAGTCTTTATCCTATTGCCTTCTGACAAATGTTTACGGTTTACCAATAGTTTCACATAATTAGTACCGTTTCCTCATTGTACAGTGCAATGTGATGTCCGAAATGGCTGAGAAAATTAGGTAATAACACGAAATATATGCAAGGCAATATAAGGTATATGTATAGCTTGGAAATTGTGACCGTTGCTCGCTCGCTCCTCTCGCTCGTAAAAATCTAGTCCAACCCCACAACCGATCCGACACGTTCGCAAATTTGAAATATGTCGCCATCATATCGAATAATGAACGCAAGATGGATTGGTTTTAGGTTAGGCTATAGTTTTAGAGCGGGCGCAGCGAGCGAGAGACGCGTATAGGTGGGTCATGAACCAACGGTATGGCACATACGGACATTGAAATATTCGCACCAGCCCGAGGAGCCGGAAGTATTTATCCTATTGCCTACCGACACATGTTTACAGTTTATGAATAGTTTCACATAAATAGTACTATTTCCTCATAGTACAGTGCAATGTGATGTCCGAAATGGCTGATAAAATTAGGTAATAACACGAAATATATGGAAGGCAATATAAGGTATATGTATAGCTTGGAAATTGTGACCGTTGCTCGCTCGCTCCGCTCGCTCGTAAAAATCTAGTCCAACCTCACAACCGATCCCACACGTTCGCAAATTTGAAATATGTCGCCACCATATCGAATAATGAACGGAAGATGGATTGGTTTTAGGTTAGGCTATAGCTTTCGTGCGAGCGCAGCGAACGAGAGACGCGTAAAGGTGTGTCACAAACCATCGGTTTGGCACATACGGACATTGATATATTCGCACCAGCCCGAGGAGCCGGAAGTCTTCATCCTATTGCCTTCTGACAAATGTTTACGGTTTACCAATAGTTTCACATAATTAGTACCGTTTCCTCATAGTACAGTGCAACGTGATGTCCGCAATGGCTGACAAAATTAGATACAAGCACGAAATATATGCAAGACAATATATGGTATATGTATAGCTTGGAAATTTTGACCGTTGCTCGCTCGCTCCGCTCGCTCGTAAAAATCTAGTCCAACCTCACAACCGATCCGACACGTTCGCAAATTTGAAATATGTCGCCATCACATCGAATAATGAACGCAAGATGGATTGGTTTTAGGTTAGGCTATAGTTTTCGAGCGAGCGCCGCGAGCGAGAGACGCGTAAAGGTGTGTCATAAACCAACGGTTTGGCACATACGGACATTGAAATATTCGCACCAGCCCGAGGAGCCGGAAGTCTTCATCCTATTGCCTTCTGACAAATGTTTACGGTTTACCAATAGTTTCACATAATTAGTACCGTTTCCTCATAGTACAGTGCAACGTGATGTCCGAAATGGCTGACAAAATTAGATACAAGCACGAAATATATGCAAGACAATATATGGTATATGTATAGCTTGGAAATTTTGACCGTTGCTCGCTCGCTCCGCTTGCTCGTAAAAATCTAGTCCAACCTCACAACCGATTCGACACGTTCGCAAATTTGAAATATGTCGCTATCACATCGAATAATGAACGCAAGATGGATTGGTTTTAGGTTAGGCTATAGTTTTCGAGCGAGCGCCGCGAGCGAGAGACGCGTAAAGGTGTGTCATAAACCAACGGTTTGGCACATACGGACATTGAAATATTCGCACCAGCCAGAGGAGCCGGAAGTATTTATCCTATTGCCTACCGACACATGTTTACAGTTTATGAATAGTTTCACATAAATAGTACTATTTCCTCATAGTAGAGTGCAATGTGATGTCCGAAATGGCTGACAAAATTAGGTAATAACACGAAATATATGGAAGGCAATATAAGGTATATGTATAGCTTGGAAATTGTGACCGTTGCTCGCTCGCTCCGCTCGCTCGTAAAGATCTAGTCCAACCTCACAACCGATCCCACACGTTCGCAAATTTGAAATATGTCGCCACCATATCGAATAATGAACGGAAGATGGATTGGTTTTAGGTTAGGCTATAGCTTTCGTGCGAGCGCAGCGAACGAGAGACGCGTAAAGGTGAGTCACAAACCATCGGTTTGGCACATACGGACATTGATATATTCGCACCAGCCCGAGGATCCGGAAGTCTTTATCCTATTTCCTTCTGACAAATGTTTACGGTTTACCAATAGTTTCACATAATTAGTACCGTTTCCTCATAGTACAGTGCAACGTGATGTCCGAAATGGCTGACAAAATTAGTTACAAGCACGAAATATGTGCAAGACAATATATGGTATATGTATAGCTTGGAAATAGTGACCGTTGCTCGCTCGCTCCGCTCGCTCGTAAAAATCTAGTCCAACCTCAAAACCGATCCGACACGTTCGCATATTTGAAATATGTCGCCACCATATCGAATAATGAACGGAAGATGGATTGGTTTTAGGTTAGGCTATAGCTTTCGTGCGAGCGCAGCGAACGAGAGACGCGTAAAGGTGTGTCACAAACCATCGGTTTGGCACATGCGGACATTGATATATTCGCACCAGCCCGAGGAGCCGGAAGTCTTTATCCTATTGCCTTCTGACAAATGTTTACGGTTTACCAATAGTTTCACATAATTAGTACCGTTTCCTCATAGTACAGTGCAAAGTGATGTCCGAAATGGCTGACAAAATTAGTTACAAGCACGAAATATGTGCAAGACAATATATGGTATATGTATAGCTTGGAAATTGTGACCGTTGCTCGCTCGCTCCGCTCGCTCGTAAAAATCTAGTCCAACCTCAAAACCGATCCGACACGTTCATATATTTGAAATATGTCGCCACCATATCGAATAATGAACGGAAGATGGATTGGTTTTAGGTTAGGCTATAGCTTTCGTGCGAGCGCAGCGAACGAGAGACGCGTAAAGGTGTGTCACAAACCATCGGTTTGGCACATGCGGACATTGATATATTCGCACCAGCCCGAGGAGCCGGAAGTCTTTATCCTATTGCCTTCTGACAAATGTTTACGGTTTACCAATAGTTTCACATAATTAGTACCGTTTCCTCATAGTACAGTGCAAAGTGATGTCCGCAATGTCTGACAAAATTAGGTACAAGCACGAAATATATGCAAGACAATATATGGTATATGTATAGCTTGGAAATTGTGACCGTTGCTCGCTCGCTCCGCTCGCTCGTAAAAATCTAGTCCAACCTCACAACCGATCCGACACGTTCGCAAATTAGAAATATGTCGCCATCATATCGAATAATGAACGCAAGATGGATTGGTTTTAGGTTAGGCTATAGTTTTCGAGCGAGCACAGCGAGCGAGAGACGCGTATAGGTGTGTCCATAACCAACGGTTTGGCACATACGGACATTGAAATATTCGCACCAGCCCGAGGAGCCGGAAGTATTTATCCCATTGCCTACCGACACGTGTTTACAGTTTATGAATAGTTTCACATAAATAGTTCCGTTTCCTCATAGTACAGTGCAACGTGATGTCCGAAATGGCTGACAAAATTAGGTACAAGCACGAAATATATGCAAGACAATATCTGGTATATGTATAGCTTGGAAATTGTGACCGTTGCTCGCTCGCTCCGCTCGCTCGTAAAAATCCAGTCCAACCTCACAACCGATCCGACACGTTCGCAAATTTGAAATATGTCGCCATCATATCGAATAATGAACGCAAGATGGATTGGTTTTAGGTTAGGCTATAGTTTTCGAGCGAGCGCCGCGAGCGAGAGACGCGTAAAGGTGTGTCATAAACCAACGGTTTGGCACATACGGACATTGAAATATTCGCACCAGCCCGAGGAGCCGGAAGTATTTATCCTATTGCCTACCGACACATGTTTACAGTTTATGAATAGTTTCACATAAATAGTACTATTTCCTCATAGTACAGTGCAATGTGATGTCCGAAATGGCTGACAAAATTAGGTACAAGCACGAAATATATGCAAGACAATATATGGTATATGTATAGCTTGGAAATTGTGACCGTTGCTCGCTCGCTCCGCTCGCTCGTAAAATCTAGTCCAACCCCACAACCGATCCGACACGTTCGCAAATTAGAAATATGTCGCCATCATATCGAATAATGAACGCAAGATGGATTGGTTTTAGGTTAGGCTATAGTTTTCGAGCGAGCGCAGCGAGCGAGAGACGCGTATAGGTGTGTCATAAACCAACGGTTTGGCACATACGGACATTGAAATATTCGCACCAGCCCGAGGAGCCGGAAGTATTTATCCTATTGCCTACCGACACATGTTTACAGTTTATGAATAGTTTCACATAAATAGTACTATTTCCTCATAGTACAGTGCAATGTGATGTCCGAAATGGCTGACAAAATTAGGTAATAACACGAAATATATGGAAGGCAATATAAGGTATATGTATAGCTTGGAAATTGTGACCGTTGCTCGCTCGCTCCGCTCGCTCGTAAAAATATAGTCCAACCTCACAACCGATCCCACACGTTCGCAAATTTGAAATATGTCGCCACCATATCGAATAATGAACGGAAGATGGATTGGTTTTAGGTTAGGCTATAGCTTTCGTGCGAGCGCAGCGAACGAGAGACGCGTAAAGGTGTGTCACAAACCATCGGTTTGGCACATACGGACATTGATATATTCGCACCAGCCGAGGATCCGGAAGTCTTTATCCTATTGCCTTCTGACAAATGTTTACGGTTTACCAATAGTTTCACATAATTAGTACCGTTTCCTCATAGTACAGTGCAATGTGATGTCCGAAATGGCTGAGAAAATTAGGTAATAACACGAAATATATGGAAGGCAATATAAGGTATATGTATAGCTTGGAAATTGTGACCGTTGCTCGCTCGCTCCTCTCGCTCGTAAAAATCTAGTCCAACCCCACAATCGATCCGACACGTTCGCAAATTTGAAATATGTCGCCATCATATCGAATAATGAACGCAAGATGGATTGGTTTTAGGTTAGGCTATAGTTTTAGAGCGGGCGCAGCGAGCGAGAGACGCGTATAGGTGGGTCATGAACCAACGGTATGGCACATACGGACATTGAAATATTCGCACCAGCCGAGGAGCCGGAAGTATTTATCCTATTGCCTACCGACACATGTTTACAGTTTATGAATAGTTTCACATAAATAGTACTATTTCCTCATAGTACAGTGCAATGTGATGTCCAAATGGCTGATAAAATTAGGTAATAACACGAAATATATGGAAGGCAATATAAGGTATATGTATAGCTTGGAAATTGTGACCGTTGCTCGCTCGCTCCGCTCGCTCGTAAAAATCTAGTCCAACCTCACAACCGATCCCACACGTTCGCAAATTTGAAATATGTCGCCACCATATCGAATAATGAACGGAAGATGGATTGGTTTTAGGTTAGGCTATAGCTTTCGTGCGAGCGCAGCGAACGAGAGACGCGTAAAGGTGTGTCACAAACCATCGGTTTGGCACATACGGACATTGATATATTCGCACCAGCCCGAGGAGCCGGAAGTCTTCATCCTATTGCCTTCTGACAAATGTTTACGGTTTACCAATAGTTTCACATAATTAGTACCGTTTCCTCATAGTACAGTGCAACGTGATGTCCGAAATGGCTGACAAAATTAGATACAAGCACGAAATATATGCAAGACAATATATGGTATATGTATAGCTTGGAAATTTTGACCGTTGCTCGCTCGCTCCGCTCGCTCGTAAAAATCTAGTCCAACCTCACAACCGATCCGACACGTTCGCAAATTTGAAATATGTCGCCATCATATCGAATAATGAACGCAAGATGGATTGGTTTTAGGTTAGGCTATAGTTTTCGAGCGAGCGCCGCGAGCGAGAGACGCGTAAAGGTGTGTCATAAACCAACGGTTTGGCACATACGGACATTGAAATATTCGCACCAGCCCGAGGAGCCGGAAGTATTTATCCTATTGCCTACCGACACATGTTTACAGTTTATGAATAGTTTCACATAAATAGTACTATTTCCTCATAGTACAGTGCAATGTGATGTCCGAAATGGCTGACAAAATTAGGTAATAACACGAAATATATGGAAGGCAATATAAGGTATATGTATAGCTTGGAAATTGTGACCGTTGCTCGCTCGCTCCGCTCGCTCGTAAAGATCTAGTCCAACCTCACAACCGATCCCACACGTTCGCAAATTTGAAATATGTCACCACCATATCGAATAATGAACGGAAGATGGATTGGTTTTAGGTTAGGCTATAGCTTTCGTGCGAGCGCAGCGAACGAGAGACGCGTAAAGGTGTGTCACAAACCATCGGTTTGGCATATACGGACAATGATATATTCGCACCAGCCCGAGGAGCCGGAAGTCTTTATCCTATTGCCTTCTGACAAATGTTTACGGTTTACCAATAGTTTCACATAATTAGTACCGTTTCCTCATAGTACAGTGCAATGTGATGTCCGAAATGGCTGAGAAAATTAGGTAATAACACGAAATATATGCAAGGCAATATAAGGTATATGTATAGCTTGGAAATTGTGACCGTTGCTCGCTCGCTCCTCTCGCTCGTAAAAATCTAGTCCAACCCCACAACCGATCCGACACGTTCGCAAATTTGAAATATGTCGCCATCATATCGAATAATGAACGCAAGATGGATTGGTTTTAGGTTAGGCTATAGTTTTAGAGCGGGCGCAGCGAGCGAGAGACGCGTATAGGTGGGTCATGAACCAACGGTATGGCACATACGGACATTGAAATATTCGCACCAGCCCGAGGAGCCGGAAGTATTTATCCTATTGCCTACCGACACATGTTTACAGTTTATGAATAGTTTCACATAAATAGTACTATTTCCTCATAGTACAGTGCAATGTGATGTCCGAAATGGCTGATAAAATTAGGTAATAACACGAAATATATGGAAGGCAATATAAGGTATATGTATAGCTTGGAAATTGTGACCGTTGCTCGCTCGCTCCGCTCGCTCGTAAAAATCTAGTCCAACCTCACAACCGATCCCACACGTTCGCAAATTTGAAATATGTCGCCACCATATCGAATAATGAACGGAAGATGGATTGGTTTTAGGTTAGGCTATAGCTTTCGTGCGAGCGCAGCGAACGAGAGACGCGTAAAGGTGTGTCACAAACCATCGGTTTGGCACATACGGACATTGATATATTCGCACCAGCCCGAGGAGCCGGAAGTCTTCATCCTATTGCCTTCTGACAAATGTTTACGGTTTACCAATAGTTTCACATAATTAGTACCGTTTCCTCATAGTACAGTGCAACGTGATGTCCGCAATGGCTGACAAAATTAGATACAAGCACGAAATATATGCAAGACAATATATGGTATATGTATAGCTTGGAAATTTTGACCGTTGCTCGCTCGCTCCGCTCGCTCGTAAAAATCTAGTCCAACCTCACAACCGATCCGACACGTTCGCAAATTTGAAATATGTCGCCATCACATCGAATAATGAACGCAAGATGGATTGGTTTTAGGTTAGGCTATAGTTTTCGAGCGAGCGCCGCGAGCGAGAGACGCGTAAAGGTGTGTCATAAACCAACGGTTTGGCACATACGGACATTGAAATATTCGCACCAGCCCGAGGAGCCGGAAGTCTTCATCCTATTGCCTTCTGACAAATGTTTACGGTTTACCAATAGTTTCACATAATTAGTACCGTTTCCTCATAGTACAGTGCAAAGTGATGTCCGCAATGTCTGACAAAATTAGGTACAAGCACGAAATATATGCAAGACAATATATGGTATATGTATAGCTTGGAAATTGTGACCGTTGCTCGCTCGCTCCGCTCGCTCGTAAAAATCTAGTCCAACCTCACAACCGATCCGACACGTTCGCAAATTAGAAATATGTCGCCATCATATCGAATAATGAACGCAAGATGGATTGGTTTTAGGTTAGGCTATAGTTTTCGAGCGAGCGCAGCGAGCGAGAGACGCGTATAGGTGTGTCATAAACCAACGGTTTGGCACATACGGACATTGAAATATTCGCACCAGCCCGAGGAGCCGGAAGTATTTATCCCATTGCCTACCGACACGTGTTTACAGTTTACCAATAGTTTCACATAATTAGTACCGTTTCCTCACAGTACAGTGCAAAGTGATGTCCGCAATGTCTGACAAAATTAGGTACAAGCACGAAATATATGCAAGACAATATATGGTATATGTATAGCTTGGAAATTGTGACCGTTGCTCGCTCGCTCCGCTCGCTCGTAAAAATCTAGTCCAACCTCACAACCGATCCGACACGTTCGCAAATTAGAAATATGTCGCCATCATATCGAATAATGAACGCAAGATGGATTGGTTTTAGGTTAGGCTATAGTTTTCGAGCGAGCGCAGCGAGCGAGAGACGCGTATAGGTGTGTCATAAACCAACGGTTTGGCACATACGGACATTGAAATATTCGCACCAGCCCGAGGAGCCGGAAGTATTTATCCCATTGCCTACCGACACGTGTTTACAGTTTATGAATAGTTTCACATAAATAGTTCCGTTTCCTCATAGTACAGTGCAACGTGATGTCCGAAATGGCTGACAAAATTAGGTACAAGCACGAAATATATGCAAGACAATATATGGTATATGTATAGCTTGGAAATTGTGACCGTTGCTCGCTCGCTCCTCTCGCTCGTAAAAATCTAGTCCAACCCCACAACCGATCCGACACGTTCGCAAATTTGAAATATGTCGCCACCATATCGAATAATGAACGGAAGATGGATTGGTTTTAGGTTAGGCTATAGCTTTCGTGCGAGCGCAGCGAACGAGAGACGCGTAAAGGTGTGTCACAAACCATCGGTTTGGCACATACGGACACTGATATATACGCACCAGCCCGAGGAGCCGGAAGTCTTCATCCTATTGCCTTCTGACAAATGTTTACGGTTTACCAATAGTTTCACATAATTAGTACCGTTTCCTCATAGTACAGTGCAACGTGATGTCCGAAATGGCTGACAAAATTAGATACAAGCACGAAATATATGCAAGACAATATATGGTATATGTATAGCTTGGAAATTTTGACCGTTGCTCGCTCGCTACGCTCGCTCGTAAAAATCTAGTCCAACCTCACAACCGATCCGACACGTTCGCAAATTTGAAATATGTCGCCATCACATCGAATAATGAACGCAAGATGGATTGGTTTTAGGTTAGGCTATAGTTTTCGAGCGAGCGCCGCGAGCGAGAGACGCGTAAAGGTGTGTCATAAACCAACGGTTTGGCACATACGGACATTGAAATATTCGCACCAGCCCGAGGAGCCGGAAGTATTTATCCTATTGCCTACCGACACATGTTTACAGTTTATGAATAGTTTCACATAAATAGTACTATTTCCTCATAGTACAGTGCAATGTGATGTCCGAAATGGCTGACAAAATTAGGTAATAACACGAAATATATGGAAGGCAATATAAGGTATATGTATAGCTTGGAAATTGTGACCGTTGCTCGCTCGCTCCGCTCGCTCGTAAAAATCTAGTCCAACCTCACAACCGATCCCACACGTTCGCAAATTTGAAATATGTCGCCACCATATCGAATAATGAACGGAAGATGGATTGGTTTTATGTTAGGCTATAGCTTTCGTGCGAGCGCAGCGAACGAGAGACGCGTAAAGGTGTGTCACAAACCATCGGTTTGGCACATACGGACATTGATATATTCGCACCAGCCCGAGGAGCCGGAGGTATTTATCCTATTGCCTTCTGACAAATGTTTACGGTTTACCAATAGTTTCACATAATTAGTACCGTTTCCTCATAGTACAGTGCAACGTGATGTCCGAAATGGCTGACAAAATTAGGTACAAACACGAAATATATGCAAGACAATATATGGTATATGTATAGCTTGGAAATTGTGACCGTTGCTCGCTCGCTCCGCTCGCTCGTAAAAATCTAATCCAACACCACAACCGATACGACACGTTCGCAAATTTGAAATATGTCGCCATCATATCGAATAATGAACGCAAGATGGATTGGTTTTAGGTTAGGCTATAGTTTTCGAGCGAGCGCAGCGAGCGAGAGACGCGTATAGGTGGGTCATAAACCCACGGTTTGGCACATACGGACATTGAAATATTCGCACCAGCCCGAGGAGCCGGAAGTCTTCATCCTATTGCCTTCTGACAAATGTTTACGGTTTACCAATAGTTTCACATAATTAGTACCGTTTCCTCATAGTACAGTGCAACGTGATGTCCGAAATGGCTGACAAAATTAGATACAAGCACGAAATATATGCAAGACAATATATGGTATATGTATAGCTTGGAAATTTTGACCGTTGCTCGCTCGCTCCGCTTGCTCGTAAAAATCTAGTCCAACCTCTCAACCGATTCGACACGTTCGCAAATTTGAAATATGTCGCTATCACATCGAATAATGAACGCAAGATGGATTGGTTTTAGGTTAGGCTATAGTTTTCGAGCGAGCGCCGCGAGCGAGAGACGCGTAAAGGTGTGTCATAAACCAACGGTTTGGCACATACGGACATTGAAATATTCGCACCAGCCAGAGGAGCCGGAAGTATTTATCCTATTGCCTACCGACACATGTTTACAGTTTATGAATAGTTTCACATAAATAGTACTATTTCCTCATAGTACAGTGCAATGTGATGTCCGAAATGGCTGACAAAATTAGGTAATAACACGAAATATATGGAAGGCAATATAAGGTATATGTATAGCTTGGAAATTGTGACCGTTGCTCGCTCGCTCCGCTCGCTCGTAAAGATCTAGTCCAACCTCACAACCGATCCCACACGTTCGCAAATTTGAAATATGTCGCCACCATATCGAATAATGAACGGAAGATGGATTGGTTTTAGGTTAGGCTATAGCTTTCGTGCGAGCGCAGCGAACGAGAGACGCGTAAAGGTGAGTCACAAACCATCGGTTTGGCACATACGGACATTGATATATTCGCACCAGCCCGAGGATCCGGAAGTCTTTATCCTATTTCCTTCTGACAAATGTTTACGGTTTACCAATAGTTTCACATAATTAGTACCGTTTCCTCATAGTACAGTGCAACGTGATGTCCGAAATGGCTGACAAAATTAGTTACAAGCACGAAATATGTGCAAGACAATATATGGTATATGTATAGCTTGGAAATAGTGACCGTTGCTCGCTCGCTCCGCTCGCTCGTAAAAATCTAGTCCAACCTCAAAACCGATCCGACACGTTCGCATATTTGAAATATGTCGCCACCATATCGAATAATGAACGGAAGATGGATTGGTTTTAGGTTAGGCTATAGCTTTCGTGCGAGCGCAGCGAACGAGAGACGCGTAAAGGTGTGTCACAAACCATCGGTTTGGCACATGCGGACATTGATATATTCGCACCAGCCCGAGGAGCCGGAAGTCTTTATCCTATTGCCTTCTGACAAATGTTTACGGTTTACCAATAGTTTCACATAATTAGTACCGTTTCCTCATAGTACAGTGCAACGTGATGTCCGAAATGGCTGACAAAATTAGTTACAAGCACGAAATATGTGCAAGACAATATATGGTATATGTATAGCTTGGAAATTGTGACCGTTGCTCGCTCGCTCCGCTCGCTCGTAAAAATCTAGTCCAACCTCAAAACCGATCCGACACGTTCATATATTTGAAATATGTCGCCACCATATCGAATAATGAACGGAAGATGGATTGGTTTTAGGTTAGGCTATAGCTTTCGTGCGAGCGCAGCGAACGAGAGACGCGTAAAGGTGTGTCACAAACCATCGGTTTGGCACATGCGGACATTGATATATTCGCACCAGCCCGAGGAGCCGGAAGTCTTTATCCTATTGCCTTCTGACAAATGTTTACGGTTTACCAATAGTTTCACATAATTAGTACCGTTTCCTCATAGTACAGTGCAAAGTGATGTCCGCAATGTCTGACAAAATTAGGTACAAGCACGAAATATATGCAAGACAATATATGGTATATGTATAGCTTGGAAATTGTGACCGTTGCTCGCTCGCTCCGCTCGCTCGTAAAAATCTAGTCCAACCTCACAACCGATCCGACACGTTCGCAAATTAGAAATATGTCGCCATCATATCGAATAATGAACGCAAGATGGATTGGTTTTAGGTTAGGCTATAGTTTTCGAGCGAGCGCAGCGAGCGAGAGACGCGTATAGGTGTGTCATAAACCAACGGTTTGGCACATACGGACATTGAAATATTCGCACCAGCCCGAGGAGCCGGAAGTATTTATCCCATTGCCTACCGACACGTGTTTACAGTTTATGAATAGTTTCACATAAATAGTTCCGTTTCCTCATAGTACAGTGCAACGTGATGTCCGAAATGGCTGACAAAATTAGGTACAAGCACGAAATATATGCAAGACAATATATGGTATATGTATAGCTTGGAAATTGTGACCGTTGCTCGCTCGCTCCTCTCGCTCGTAAAAATCTAGTCCAACCCCACAACCGATCCGACACGTTCGCAAATTTGAAATATGTCGCCACCATATCGAATAATGAACGGAAGATGGATTGGTTTTAGGTTAGGCTATAGCTTTCGTGCGAGCGCAGCGAACGAGAGACGCGTAAAGGTGTGTCACAAACCATCGGTTTGGCACATACGGACATTGATATATACGCACCAGCCCGAGGAGCCGGAAGTCTTCATCCTATTGCCTTCTGACAAATGTTTACGGTTTACCAATAGTTTCACATAATTAGTACCGTTTCCTCATAGTACAGTGCAACGTGATGTCCGAAATGGCTGACAAAATTAGATACAAGCACGAAATATATGCAAGACAATATATGGTATATGTATAGCTTGGAAATTTTGACCGTTGCTCGCTCGCTACGCTCGCTCGTAAAAATCTAGTCCAACCTCACAACCGATCCGACACGTTCGCAAATTTGAAATATGTCGCCATCACATCGAATAATGAACGCAAGATGGATTGGTTTTAGGTTAGGCTATAGTTTTCGAGCGAGCGCCGCGAGCGAGAGACGCGTAAAGGTGTGTCATAAACCAACGGTTTGGCACATACGGACATTGAAATATTCGCACCAGCCCGAGGAGCCGGAAGTATTTATCCTATTGCCTACCGACACATGTTTACAGTTTATGAATAGTTTCACATAAATAGTACTATTTCCTCATAGTACAGTGCAATGTGATGTCCGAAATGGCTGACAAAATTAGGTAATAACACGAAATATATGGAAGGCAATATAAGGTATATGTATAGCTTGGAAATTGTGACCGTTGCTCGCTCGCTCCGCTCGCTCGTAAAAATCTAGTCCAACCTCACAACCGATCCCACACGTTCGCAAATTTGAAATATGTCGCCACCATATCGAATAATGAACGGAAGATGGATTGGTTTTATGTTAGGCTATAGCTTTCGTGCGAGCGCAGCGAACGAGAGACGCGTAAAGGTGTGTCACAAACCATCGGTTTGGCACATACGGACATTGATATATTCGCACCAGCCCGAGGAGCCGGAGGTATTTATCCTATTGCCTTCTGACAAATGTTTACGGTTTACCAATAGTTTCACATAATTAGTACCGTTTCCTCATAGTACAGTGCAACGTGATGTCCGAAATGGCTGACAAAATTAGGTACAAACACGAAATATATGCAAGACAATATATGGTATATGTATAGCTTGGAAATTGTGACCGTTGCTCGCTCGCTCCGCTCGCTCGTAAAAATCTAATCCAACACCACAACCGATACGACACGTTCGCAAATTTGAAATATGTCGCCATCATATCGAATAATGAACGCAAGATGGATTGGTTTTAGGTTAGGCTATAGTTTTCGAGCGAGCGCAGCGAGCGAGAGACGCGTATAGGTGGGTCATAAACCCACGGTTTGGCACATACGGACATTGAAATATTCGCACCAGCCCGAGGAGCCGGAAGTATTTATCCTATTGCCTACCGACACATGTTTACAGTTTATGAATAGTTTCACATAAATAGTACTATTTCCTCATAGTACTGTGCAATGTGATGTCCGAAATGGCTGACAAAATTAGGTAATAACACGAAATATATGGAAGGCAATATAAGGTATATGTATAGCTTGGAAATTGTGACCGTTGCTCGCTCGCTCCGCTCGCTCGAAAAAATCTAGTCCAACCTCACAACCGATCCCACACGTTCGCAAATTTGAAATATGTCGCCACCATATCGAATAATGAACGGAAGATGGATTGGTTTTAGGTTAGGCTATAGCTTTCGTGCGAGCGCAGCGAACGAGAGACGCGTAAAGGTGTGTCACAAACCATCGGTTTGGCACATACGGACATTGATATATTCGCACCAGCCCGAGGAGCCGGAAGTCTTTATCCTATTGCCTTCTGACAAATGTTTACGGTTTACCAATAGTTTCACATAATTAGTACCGTTTCCTCATAGTACAGTGCAACGTGATGTCCGAAATGGCTGACAAAATTAGGTACAAGCACGAAATATATGCAAGACAATATATGGTATATGTATAGCTTGGAAATTGTGACCGTTGCTCGCTCGCTCCTCTCGCTCGTAAAAATCTAGTCCAACCCCACAACCGATCAGACACGTTCGCAAATTTGAAATATGTCGCCATCATATCGAATAATGAACGCAAGATGGATTGGTTTTAGGTTAGGCTATAGTTTTCGAGCGAGCGCAGCGAGCGAGAGACGCGTATAGGTGGGTCATAAACCAACGGTATGGCACATACGGACATTGAAATATTCGCACCACCCCGAGGAGCCGCAAGTATTTATCCTATTGCCTACCGACACATGTTTACAGTTTATGAATAGTTTCACATAAATAGTACTATTTCCTCATAGTACAGTGCAATGTGATGTCCGAAATGGCTGACAAAATTAGGTAATAACACGAAATATATGGAAGGCAATGTAAGGTATATGTATAGCTTGGAAATTGTGACCGTTGCTCGCTCGCTCCGCCCGCACGAGAAAATCTAGTCCAACCTCACAACCGATCCCACAAGTTCGCAAATTTGAAATATGTCGCCACCATATCGAATAATGAACGGAAGATGGATTGGTTTTAGGTTAGGCTATAGCATTCGTGCGAGCGCAGCGAGCGAGAGACGCGTAAAGGTGTGTCACAAACCATCGGTTTGGCACATACGGACATTGATATATTCGCACCAGCCCGAGGAGCCGGAAGTCTTTATCCTATTGCCTTCTGACAAATGTTTACGGTTTACCAATAGTTTCACATAATTAGTACCGTTTCCTCATAGTACAGTGCAACGTGATGTCCGAAATGGCTGACAAAATTAGGTACAAGCACGAAATATATGCAAGACAATATATGGTATATGTATAGCTTGGAAATTGTGACCGTTGCTCCCTCGCTCCGCTCGCTCGTAACTAGTCCAACCCCACAACCGATCCGACACGTTCGCAAATTTGAAATATGTCGCCATCATATCGAATAATGAACGCAAGATGGATTGGTTTTAGGTTAGGCTATAGTTATCGAGCGAGCGCAGCGAGCGAGAGACGCGTATAGGTGTGTCATAAACCAACGGTTTGGCACATACGGACATTGAAATATTCGCACCAGCCCGAGGAGCCGGAAGTATTTATCCTATTGCCTACCGACACATGTTTACAGTTTATAAATAGTTTCACATAAATAGTTCCGTTTCCTCATAGTACAGTGCAACGTGATGTCCGAAATGGCTGACAAAATTAGGTACAAGCACGAAATATATGCAAGACAAAATATGGTATATGTATAGCTTGGAAATTGTGACCGTTGCTCGCTCGCTCCTCTCGCTCGTAAAAATCTAGTCCAACCCCACAACCGATCCGACACGTTCGCAAATTTGAAATATGTCGCCATCATATCGAATAATGAACGCAAGATGGATTGGTTTTAGGTTAGGCTATAGTTTTCGAGCGAGCGCAGCGAGCGAGAGACGCGTATAGGTGGGTCATAAACCAACGGTATGGCACATACGGACATTGAAATATTCGCACCAGCCCGAGGAGCCGGAAGTATTTATCCTATTGCCTACCGACACATGTTTACAGTTTATGAATAGTTTCACATAAATAGTACTATTTCCTCATAGTACAGTCCAATGTGATGTCCGAAATGGCTGACAAAATTAAGTAATAACACGACATATATGCAAGGCAATATAAGGTGTATGTATAGCTTGGAAATTGTGACCGTTGCTCGCTCGCTCCGCTCGCTCGTAAAAATCTAGTCCAACCCCACAACCGATCCGACACGTTCGCAAATTAGAAATATGTCGCCATCATATCGAATAATGAACGCAAGATGGATTGGTTTTAGGTTAGGCTATAGTTATCGAGCGAGCGCAGCGAGCGAGAGACGCGTATAGGTGTGTCATAAACCAACGGTTTGGCACATACGGACATTGAAATATTCGCACCAGCCCGAGGAGCCGGAAGTATTTATCCTATTGCCTACCGACACATGTTTACAGTTTATGAATAGTTTCACATAAATAGTACTATTTCCTCATAGTACAGTGCAATGTGATGTCCGAAATGGCTGACAAAATTAGGTACAAGCACGAAATATATGCAAGACAAAATATGGTATATGTATAGCTTGGAAATTGTGACCGTTGCTCGCTCGCTCCTCTCGCTCGTAAAAATCTAGTCCAACCCCACAACCGATCCGACACGTTCGCAAATTTGAAATATGTCGCCATCATATCGAATAATGAACGCAAGATGGATTGGTTTTAGGTTAGGCTATAGTTATCGAGCGAGCGCAGCGAGCGAGAGACGCGTATAGGTGTGTCATAAACCAACGGTTTGGCACATACGGACATTGAAATATTCGCACCAGCCCGAGGAGCCGGAAGTATTTATCCTATTGCCTACCGACACATGTTTACAGTTTATGAATAGTTTCACATAAATAGTACTATTTCCTCATAGTACAGTGCAATGTGATGTCCGAAATGGCTGACAAAATTAGGTAATAACACGACATATATGCAAGGCAATATAAGGTGTATGTATAGGTTGGAAATTGTGATCGTTGCTCGCTCGCTCCGCTCGCTCGAAAAAATCTAGTCCAACCTCACAACCGATCCGACAGGTCCGCAAATTTGAAATATGTCGCCACCATATCGAATTATGAACGGAAGATGGATTGGTTTAAGTTAGGCTATAGCTTTCGTGCGAGCGCAGCGTACGAGAGACGCGTAAAGGTGTGTCACAAACCAACGGTTTGGCACATACGGACATTGAAATATTCGCACCAGCCCGAGGAGCCGGAAGTCTATATCCTATTGCCTTCTGACAAATGTTTACGGTTTACCAATAGTTTCACATAATTAGTACCGTTTCCTCATAGTACAGTGCAACGTGATGTCTGAAATGGCTGACAAAATTAGGTACAAGCACGAAATATATGCAAGACAATATATGGTATATGTATAGCTTGGAAATTTTGACCGTTGCTCGCTCGCTCCGCTCGCTCGTAAAAATCTAGTCCAACCCCACAACCGATCCGACACGTTCGCAAATTTGAAATATGTCGCCATCATATCGAATAATGAACGCAAGATGGATTGGTTTTAGGTTAGGCTATAGTTATCGAGCGAGCGCAGCGAGCGAGAGACGCGTATAGGTGTGTCATAAACCAACGGTTTGGCACATACGGACATTGAAATATTCGCACCAGCCCGAGGAGCCGGAAGTATTTATCCTATTGCCTACCGACACAATAATGTTTACAGTTTATAAATAGTTTCACATAAATAGTTCCGTTTCCTCATAGTACAGTGCAACGTGATGTCCGAAATGGCTGACAAAATTAGGTACAAGCACGAAATATATGCAAGACAAAATATGGTATATGTATAGCTTGGAAATTGTGACCGTTGCTCGCTCGCTCCTCTCGCTCGTAAAAATCTAGTCCAACCCCACAACCGATCCGACACGTTCGCAAATTTGAAATATGTCGCCATCATATCGAATAATGAACGCAAGATGGATTGGTTTTAGGTTAGGCTATAGTTATCGAGCGAGCGCAGCGAGCGAGAGACGCGTATAGGTGTGTCATAAACCAACGGTTTGGCACATACGGACATTGAAATATTCGCACCAGCCCGAGGAGCCGGAAGTATTTATCCTATTGCCTACCGACACATGTTTACAGTTTATGAATAGTTTCACATAAATAGTACTATTTCCTCATAGTACAGTGCAATGTGATGTCCGAAATGGCTGACAAAATTAGGTACAAGCACGAAATATATGCAAGACAAAATATGGTATATGTATAGCTTGGAAATTGTGACCGTTGCTCGCTCGCTCCTCTCGCTCGTAAAAATCTAGTCCAACCCCACAACCGATCCGACACGTTCGCAAATTTGAAATATGTCGCCATCATATCGAATAATGAACGCAAGATGGATTGGTTTTAGGTTAGGCTATAGTTATCGAGCGAGCGCAGCGAGCGAGAGACGCGTATAGGTGTGTCATAAACCAACGGTTTGGCACATACGGACATTGAAATATTCGCACCAGCCCGAGGAGCCGGAAGTATTTATCCTATTGCCTACCGACACATGTTTACAGTTTATGAATAGTTTCACATAAATAGTACTATTTCCTCATAGTACAGTGCAATGTGATGTCCGAAATGGCTGACAAAATTAGGTACTAGCACGAAATATATGCAAGGCAATATATGGTATATGTATAGCTTGGAAGTTGTGACCGTTGCTCGCTCGCTCCGCTCGCTCGTAAAAATCTAGTCCAACCTCACAACCGATCCGACATGTTCGCTAATTAGAAATATGTCGCCACCATATCGAATAATGAACGGAAGATGGATTGGTTTTAGGTTAGGCTATAGCTTTCGTGCGACCGCAGCGAGCGAGATTCGCGTAAAGGTGTGTCATAAACCAACGGTTTGGCACATACGGACATTGAAATATTCGCACCAGCCCGAGGAGCCGGAAGTCTTTATCCTATTGCCTTCTGACAAATGTTTACGGTTAACCAATAGTTTCACATAATTAGTACCGTTTCCTCATAGTACAGTGCAATGTGATGTCCGAAATGGCTGACAAAATTAGGTACTAGCACGAAATATATGCAAGGCAATATATGGTATATGTATAGCTTTGATGTTGTGACCGTTGTTCGCTCGCTCCGCTCGCTCGTAAAAATCTATTCCACCCTCACAACCGATCCGACACGTTCGCAAATTTGAAATATGTCGCCACCATATCGAATAATGAACGGAAGATGGATTGGTTTTAGGTTAGGCTGTAGCTTTCGTGCGAGCGCAGCGAGCGAGAGACGCGTAAAGGTGTGTCACAAACCAACGGTTTGGCACATATGGACATTGAAATATTCGCACCAGCCCGAGGAGCCGGAAGTCTTTATCCTGTTGTCTACCGACACATGTTTACAGTTTACGAATAGTTTCACATAAATAGAACTATTTCCACATAGTACAATGCAATGTGATGTCCGAAATGGATGACAAAATTAGGTACTAGCACGAAATATATGCAAGGCAATATATGGTATATGTATAGCTTGGAAATTGTGACCGTTGCTCGCTCGCTCCGCTCGCTCATAAAAATCTAGTCCAACCTCACAACCGATCCGACACGTTCGCAAATTTGAAATATGTCGCCATCATATCGAATAATGAACGCAAGGTGTATTGGTTTTAGGTTAGGCTATAGTTTTCGAGCGAGCGCAGCGAGCGAGAGATGCGTAAAGGTGTGTCATAAACCAACGGTTTGGCACATACGGACATTGAAATATTCGCACCAGCCCGATGAGCCGGAAGTATTTATCCTATTGCCTACCGACACATGTTTACAGTTTATGAATAGTTTCACATAAATAGTACTATTTCCACATAGTACAGTGCAATGTGATGTCCGAAATGGTTGACAAAATTAGGTACTAGCACGAAATATATGCAAGGCAATATATGGTATATGTATAGCTTGGAAATTGTGACCGTTGCTCGCTCGCTCCGCTCGCTCGTAAAAATCTAGTCCAACCTCACAACCGATCGGACACGTTCGCAAATTTGAAATATGTCGCCATCATATGAAATACTCAACTCAATATGGATTGGTTTTAGGTTAGGCTATAGTTTTCGAGCGAGCGCAGCGAGCGAGAGACGCGTAAAGGTGTGTCATAAACCAACGGTGTGGCACATACGGACATTGAAATATTCGCACCAGCCCGAGGAGCCGGAAATCTTTATCCTATTGCTACTGACGAATGTTTACAGTTTACCAATAGTTTCACATAAATAGTACTATTTCCACATAGTACAGTACAATGTGATGTCCGAAATGGCTGACAAAATTAGGTAATAACACGAAATATATGCAAGGCAATATATGGTATTTGTATAGCTTTGATGTTGTGACCGTTGTTCGCTCGCTCCGCTCGCTCGTAAAAATCTAGTCCACCCTCACAACCGATCCGACACGTTCGCAAATTTGAAATATGTCGCCACCATATCGAATAATGAACGGAGGATGGATTGGTTTTAGGTTAGGCTATAGCTTTCGTGCGAGCGCAGCGAGCGAGAGACGCGTAAAGGTGTGTCACAAACCAACGGTTTGGCACATACGGACATTGAAATATTCGCACCAGCCCGAGGAGCCGGAAGTCTTTATCCTGTTGTCTACCGACACATGTTTACAGTTTACGAATAGTTTCACATAAATAGAACTATTTCCACATAGTACAGTGCAATGTGATGTCCGAAATGGATGACAAAATTAGGTACTAGCACGAAATATATGCAAGGCAATATATGGTATATGTATAGCTTGGAAATTGTGACCGTTGCTCGCTCGCTCCGCTCGCTCATAAAAATCTAGTCCAACCTCACAACCGATCCGACACGTTCGCAAATTTGAAATATGTCGCCATCATATCGAATAATGAACGCAAGGTGTATTGGTTTTAGGTTAGGCTATAGTTTTCGAGCGAGCGCAGCGAGCGAGAGATTCGTAAAGGTGTGTCATAAACCAACTGTTTGGCACATACGGACATTGAAATATTCGCACCAGCCCGATGAGCCGGAAGTATTTATCCTATTGCCTACCGACACATATTTACAGTTTATGAATAGTTTCACATAAATAGTACTATTTCCACATAGTACAGTACAATGTGATGTCCGAAATGGCTGACAAAATTAGGTAATAACACGAAATATATGCAAGGCAATATATGGTATTTGTATAGCTTTGATGTTGTGACCGTTGCTCGCTCGCTCCGCTCGCTCGTAAAAATCTAGTCCACCATCACAACCGATGCGACACGTTCGCAAATTTGAAATATGTCGCCACCATATCGAATAATGAACGGAGGATGGATTGGTTTTAGGTTAGGCTATAGCTTTCGTGCGAGCGCAGCGAGCGAGAGACGCGTAAAGGTGTGTCACAAACCAACGGTTTGGCACATACGGACATTGAAATATTCGCACCAGCCCGAGGAGCCGGAAGTCTTTATCCTGTTGTCTACCGACACATGTTTACAGTTTACGAATAGTTTCACATAAATAGTACTATTTCCACATAGTACAGTGCAATGTGATGTCCGAAATGGATGACAAAATTAGGTACTAGCACGAAATATATGCAAGGCAATATATGGTATATGTATAGCTTGGAAATTGTGACCGTTGCTCGCTCGCTCCGCTCGCTCGTAAAAATCTAGTCCAACCTCACAACCGATCCGACACGTTCGCAAATTTGTAATATGTCGCCATCATATCGAATAATGAACGCAAGGTGGATTGGTTTTAGGTTAGGCTATAGTTTTCGAGCGAGCGCAGCGAGCGAGAGATGCGTAAAGGTGTGTCGTAAACCAACGGTTTGGCACATACGGACATTGAAATATTCGCACCAGCCCGAGGAGCCGGAAGTCTTTATCCTATTGTTACTGACGAATGTTTACAGTTTACCAATAGTTTCACATAAATAGTACTATTTCCACATAGTACAGTACAATGTGATGTCCGAAATGGCTGACAAAATTAGGTAATAACACGAAATATATGCAAGGCAATATATGGTATATGTATAGCTTGGAAATTGTGACCGTTGCTCGCTCGCTCCGCTCGCTCGTAAAAATCTAGTCCAACCTCACAACCGATCCGACACGTTCGCAAATTTGTAATATGTCGCCATCATATCGAATAATGAACGCAAGGTGGATTGGTTTTAGGTTAGGCTATAGTTTTCGAGCGAGCGCAGCGAGCGAGAGATGCGTAAAGGTGTGTCACAAACGAACGGTTTGGCACATACGGACATTGAAATATTCGCACCAGCCCGAGGAGCCGGAAGTCTTTATCCTATTGCCTTCTGACAAATGTTTACGGTTTACCAATAGTTTCACAAAATTAGTACCGTTTCCTCATAGTACAGTGCAATGTGATGTCCGAAATGGCTGACAAAATTAGGTACTAGCACGAAATATATGCAAGGCAATATATGGTATATGTATAGCTTGGAAGTTGTGACCGTTGCTCGCTCGCTCCGCTCGCTCATAAAAATCTAGTCCAACCTCACAACCGATCCGACACGTTCGCAAATTTGAAATATGTCGCCACCATATCGAATAATGAACGGAGGATGGATTGGTTTTAGGTTAGGCTATAGCTTTCGTGCGAGCGCAGCGAGCGAGAGACGCGTAAAGGTGTGTCACAAACCAACGGTTTGGCACATACGGACATTGAAATATTCGCACCAGCCCGAGGAGCCGGAAGTCTTTATCCTGTTGTCTACCGACACATGTTTACAGTTTACGAATAGTTTCACATAAATAGTACTATTTCCACATAGTACAGTGCAATGTGATGTCCGAAATTGATGACAAAATTAGGTACTAGCAGGAAATATATGCAAGGCAATATATGGTATATGTATAGCTTGGAAATTGTGACCGTTGCTCGCTCGCTCCGCTCGCTCGTAAAAATCTAGTCCAACCTCACAACCGATCCGACACGTTCGCAAATTTGTAATATGTCGCCATCATATCGAATAATGAACGCAAGGTGGATTGGTTTTAGGTTAGGCTATAGTTTTCGAGCGAGCGCAGCGAGCGAGAGATGCGTAAAGGTGTGTCATAAACCAACGGTTTGGCACATACGGACATTGAAATATTCGCACCAGCCCGAGGAGCCCGAAGTCTTTATCCTATTGCTACTGACGAATGTTTACAGTTTACAAATAGTTTCACATAAATAGTACTATTTCCACATAGTACAGTACAATGTGATGTCCGAAATGGCTGACAAAATTAGGTAATAACACGAAATATATGCAAGGCAATATATGGTATTTGTATAGCTTTGATGTTGTGACCGTTGCTCGCTCGCTCCGCTCGCTCGTAAAAATCTATTCCACCCTCACAACCGATCCGACACGTTCGCAAATTTGAAATATGTCGCCACCATATCGAATAATGAACGGAAGATGGATTGGTTTTAGGTTAGGCTATAGCTTTCGTGCGAGCGCAGCGAGCGAGAGACGCGTAAAGGTGTGTCACAAACCAACGGTTTGGCACATACGGACATTGAAATATTCGCACCAGCCCGAGGAGCCGGAAGTCTTTATCCTGTTGTCTACCGACACATGTTTACAGTTTACGAATAGTTTCACATAAATAGAACTATTTCCACATAGTACAATGCAATGAGATGTCCGAAATGGATGACAAAATTAGGTACTAGCACGAAATATATGCAAGGCAATATATGGTATATGTATAGCTTGGAAATTGTGACCGTTGCTCGCTCGCTCCGCTCGCTCATAAAAATCTAGTCCAACCTCACAACCGATCCGACACGTTCGCAAATTTGAAATATGTCGCCATCATATCGAATAATGAACGCAAGGTGTATTGGTTTTAGGTTAGGCTATAGTTTTCGAGCGAGCGCAGCGAGCGAGAGATGCGTAAAGGTGTGTCATAAACCAACGGTTTGGCACATACGGACATTGAAATATTCGCACCAGCCCGATGAGCCGGAAGTATTTATCCTATTGCCTACCGACACATGTTTACAGTTTATGAATAGTTTCACATAAATAGTACTATTTCCACATAGTACAGTGCAATGTGATGTCCGAAATGGTTGACAAAATTAGGTACTAGCACGAAATATATGCAAAGCAATATATGGTATATGTATAGCTTGGAAATTGTGACCGTTGCTCGCTCGCTCCGCTCGCTCGTAAAAATCTAGTCCAACCTCACAACCGATCGGACACGTTCGCAAATTTGAAATATGTCGCCATCATATGAAATACTCAACACAATATGGATTGGTTTTAGGTTAGGCTATAGTTTTCGAGCGAGCGCAGCGAGCGAGAGACGCGTAAAGGTGTGTCATAAACCAACGGTGTGGCACATACGGACATTGAAATATTCGCACCAGCCCGAGGAGCCGGAAATCTTTATCCTATTGCTACTGACGAATGTTTACAGTTTACCAATAGTTTCACATAAATAGTACTATTTCCACATAGTACAGTACAATGTGATGTCCGAAATGGCTGACAAAATTAGGTAATAACACGAAATATATGCAAGGCAATATATGGTATTTGTATAGCTTTGATGTTGTGACCGTTGCTCGCTCGCTCCGCTCGCTCGTAAAAATCTAGTCCACCCTCACAACCGATCCGACACGTTCGCAAATTTGAAATATGTCGCCACCATATCGAATAATGAACGGAGGATGGATTGGTTTTAGGTTAGGCTATAGCTTTCGTGCGAGCGCAGCGAGCGAGAGACGCGTAAAGGTGTGTCACAAACCAACGGTTTGGCACATACGGACATTGAAATATTCGCACCAGCCCGAGGAGCCGGAAGTCTTTATCCTGTTGTCTACCGACACATGTTTACAGTTTACGAATAGTTTCACATAAATAGAACTATTTCCACATAGTACAGTGCAATGTGATGTCCGAAATGGATGACAAAATTAGGTACTAGCACGAAATATATGCAAGGCAATATATGGTATATGTATAGCTTGGAAATTGTGACCGTTGCTCGCTCGCTCCGCTCGCTCATAAAAATCTAGTCCAACCTCACAACCGATCCGACACGTTCGCAAATTTGAAATATGTCGCCATCATATCGAATAATGAACGCAAGGTGTATTGGTTTTAGGTTAGGCTATAGTTTTCGAGCGAGCGCAGCGAGCGAGAGATGCGTAAAGGTGTGTCATAAACCAACTGTTTGGCACATACGGACATTGAAATATTCGCACCAGCCCGATGAGCCGGAAGTATTTATCCTATTGCCTACCGACGCATGTTTACAGTTTATGAATAGTTTCACATAAATAGTACTATTTCCACATAGTACAGTGCAATGTGATGTCCGAAATGGCTGACAAAATTAGGTACTAGCACGAAATATATGCAAGGCAATATATGGTATATGTATAGCTTGGAAGTTGTGACCGTTGCTCGCTCGCTTCGCTCGCTCGTAAAAATCTAGTCCAACCTCACAACCGATCCGACACGTTCGCAAATTTGAAATATGTCGCCATCATATCGAATAATGAACGCAATATGGATTGGTTTTAGGTTAGGCTATAGTTTTCGAGCGAGCGCAGCGAGCGAGTGACGCGTAAAGCTGTGTCATAAACCAACGGTTTGGCACATACGGACATTGAAATATTCGTACCAGCCCGAGGAGCCGGAAGTCTTTATCCTATTGCCTACCGACACATGTTTACAGTTTACGAATAGTTTCACATAAATAGTACTATTTCCACATAGTACAGTGCAATGTGATGTCCGAAATGGTTGACAAAATTAGGTACTAGCACGAAATATATGCAAGGCAATATATGGTATATGTATAGCTTGGAAATTGTGACCGTTGCTCGCTCGCTCCGTTCGCTCGTAAAAATCTAGTCCAACCTCACAACCGATCGGACACGTTCGCAAATTTGAAATATGTCGCCATCATATGAAATACTCAACTCAATATGGATTGGTTTTAGGTTAGGCTATAGTTTTCGAGCGAGCGCAGCGAGCAAGAGACGCGTAAAGGTGTGTCATAAACCAACGGTGTGGCACATACGGACATTGAAATATTCGCACCAGCCCGAGGAGCAGGAAATCTTTATCCTATTGCTACTGACGAATGTTTACAGTTTACCAATAGTTTCACATAAATAGTACTATTTCCACATAGTACAGTACAATGTGATGTCCGAAATGGCTGACAAAATTAGGTAATAACACGAAATATATGCAAGGCAATATATGGTATTTGTATAGCTTTGATGTTGTGACCGTTGCTCGCTCGCTCCGCTCGCTCGTAAAAATCTAGTCCACCCTCACAACCGATCCGACACGTTCGCAAATTTGAAATATGTCGCCACCATATCGAATAATGAACGGAGGATGGATTGGTTTTAGGTTAGGCTATAGCTTTCGTGCGAGCGCAGCGAGCGAGAGACGCGTAAAGGTGTGTCACAAACCAACGGTTTGGCACATACGGACATTGAAATATTCGCACCAGCCCGAGGAGCCGGAAGTCTTTATCCTGTTGTCTACCGACACATGTTTACAGTTTACGAATAGTTTCACATAAATAGAACTATTTCCACATAGTACAGTGCAATGTGATGTCCGAAATGGATGACAAAATTAGGTACTAGCACGAAATATATGCAAGGCAATATATGGTATATGTATAGCTTGGAAATTGTGACCGTTGCTCGCTCGCTCCGCTCGCTCATAAAAATCTAGTCCAACCTCACAACCGATCCGACACGTTCGCAAATTTGAAATATGTCGCCATCATATCGAATAATGAACGCAAGGTGTATTGGTTTTAGGTTAGGCTATAGTTTTCGAGCGAGCGCAGCGAGCGAGAGATGCGTAAAGGTGTGTCATAAACCAACTGTTTGGCACATACGGACATTGAAATATTCGCACCAGCCCGATGAGCCGGAAGTATTTATCCTATTGCCTACCGACGCATGTTTACAGTTTATGAATAGTTTCACATAAATAGTACTATTTCCACATAGTACAGTGCAATGTGATGTCCGAAATGGCTGACAAAATTAGGTACTAGCACGAAATATATGCAAGGCAATATATGGTATATGTATAGCTTGGAAGTTGTGACCGTTGCTCGCTCGCTCCGCTCGCTCGTAAAAATCTAGTCCAACCTCACAACCGATCCGACACGTTCGCAAATTTGAAATATGTCGCCATCATATCGAATAATGAACGCAATATGGATTGGTTTTAGGTTAGGCTATAGTTTTCGAGCGAGCGCAGCGAGCGAGTGACGCGTAAAGGTGTGTCATAAACCAACGGTTTGGCACATACGGACATTGAAGTATTCGCACCAGCCCGAGGAGCCGGAAGTCTTTATCCTATTGCTACTGACGAATGTTTACAGTTTACCAATAGTTTCACATAAATAGTACTATTTCCACATAGTACAGTACAATGTGATGTCCGAAATGGCGACAAAATTAGGTAATAACACGAAATATATGCAAGGCAATATATGGTATTTGTATAGCTTTGATGTTGTGACCGTTGCTCGCTCGCTCCGCTCGCTCGTAAAAATCTATTCCACCCTCACAACCGATCCGACACGTTCGCAAATTTGAAATATGTCGCCACCATATCGAATAATGAACGGAAGATGGATTGGTTTTAGGTTAGGCTGTAGCTTTCGTGCGAGCGCAGCGAGCGAGAGACACGTAAAGGTGTGTCACAAACCAACGGTTTGGCACATACGGACATTGAAATATTCGCACCAGCCCGACGAGCCGGAAGTCTTTATCCTGTTGTCTACCGACACATGTTTACAGTTTACGAATAGTTTCACATAAATAGAACTATTTCCACATAGTACAGTGCAATGTGATGTCCGAAATGGATGACAAAATTAAGTACTAGCACGAAATATATGCAAGGCAATATATGGTATATGTATAGCTTGGAAATTGTGACCGTTGCTCGCTCGCTCCGCTCGCTCATAAAAATCTAGTCCAACCTCACAACCGATCCGACACGTTCGCAAATTTGAAATATGTCGCCACCATATCGAATAATGAACGGAGGATGGATTGGTTTTAGGTTAGGCTATAGCTTTCGTGCGAGCGCAGCGAGCGAGAGACGCGTAAAGGTGTGTCACAAACCAACGGTTTGGCACATACGGACATTGAAATATTCGCACCAGCCCGAGGAGCCGGAAGTCTTTATCCTAGTGCCTTCTGACAAATGTTTACGGTTTACCAATAGTTTCACAAAATTAGTACCGTTTCCTCATAGTACAGTGCAATGTGATGTCCGAAATGACTGACAAAATTAGGTACTAGCACGAAATATATGCAAGGCAATATATGGTATATGTATAGCTTGGAAGTTGTGACCGTTGCTCGCTCGCTCCGCTCGCTCGTAAAAATCTAGTCCAACCTCACAACCGATCCGACATGGTTCGCTAATTAGAAATATGTCGCCACCATATCGAATAATGAACGCAAGGTGTATTGGTTTTAGGTTAGGCTATAGTTTTCGAGCGAGCGCAGCGAGCGAGTGACGCGTAAAGCTGTGTCATAAACCAACGGTTTGGCACATACGGACATTGAAATATTCGCACCAGCCCGAGGAGCCGGAAGTCTTTATCCTGTTGTCTACCGACACATGTTTACAGTTTACGAATAGTTTCACATAAATAGTACTATTTCCACATAGTACAGTGCAATGTGATGTCCGAAATTGATGACAAAATTAGGTACTAGCAGGAAATATATGCAAGGCAATATATGGTATATGTATAGCTTGGAAATTGTGACCGTTGCTCGCTCGCTCCGCTCGCTCGTAAAAATCTAGTCCAACCTCACAACCGATCCGACACGTTCGCAAATTTGTAATATGTCGCCATCATATCGAATAATGAACGCAAGGTGGATTGGTTTTAGGTTAGGCTATAGTTTTCGAGCGAGCGCAGCGAGCGAGAGATGCGTAAAGGTGTGTCATAAACCAACGGTTTGGCACATACGGACATTGAAATATTCGCACCAGCCCGAGGAGCCCGAAGTCTTTATCCTATTGCTACTGACGAATGTTTACAGTTTACCAATAGTTTCACATAAATAGTACTATTTCCACATAGTACAGTACAATGTGATGTCCGAAATGGCTGACAAAATTAGGTAATAACACGAAATATATGCAAGGCAATATATGGTATTTGTATAGCTTTGATGTTGTGACCGTTGCTCGCTCGCTCCGCTCGCTCGTAAAAATCTATTCCACCCTCACAACCGATCCGACACGTTCGCAAATTTGAAATATGTCGCCACCATATCGAATAATGAACGGAAGATGGATTGGTTTTAGGTTAGGCTATAGCTTTCGTGCGAGCGCAGCGAGCGAGAGACGCGTAAAGGTGTGTCACAAACCAACGGTTTGGCACATACGGACATTGAAATATTCGCACCAGCCCGAGGAGCCGGAAGTCTTTATCCTGTTGTCTACCGACACATGTTTACAGTTTACGAATAGTTTCACATAAATAGAACTATTTCCACATAGTACAATGCAATGAGATGTCCGAAATGGATGACAAAATTAGGTACTAGCACGAAATATATGCAAGGCAATATATGGTATATGTATAGCTTGGAAATTGTGACCGTTGCTCGCTCGCTCCGCTCGCTCATAAAAATCTAGTCCAACCTCACAACCGATCCGACACGTTCGCAAATTTGAAATATGTCGCCATCATATCGAATAATGAACGCAAGGTGTATTGGTTTTAGGTTAGGCTATAGTTTTCGAGCGAGCGCAGCGAGCGAGAGATGCGTAAAGGTGTGTCATAAACCAACGGTTTGGCACATACGGACATTGAAATATTCGCACCAGCCCGATGAGCCGGAAGTATTTATCCTATTGCCTACCGACACATGTTTACAGTTTATGAATAGTTTCACATAAATAGTACTATTTCCACATAGTACAGTGCAATGTGATGTCCGAAATGGTTGACAAAATTAGGTACTAGCACGAAATATATGCAAGGCAATATATGGTATATGTATAGCTTGGAAATTGTGACCGTTGCTCGCTCGCTCCGCTCGCTCGTAAAAATCTAGTCCAACCTCACAACCGATCGGACACGTTCGCAAATTTGAAATATGTCGCCATCATATGAAATACTCAACACAATATGGATTGGTTTTAGGTTAGGCTATAGTTTTCGAGCGAGCGCAGCGAGCGAGAGACGCGTAAAGGTGTGTCATAAACCAACGGTGTGGCACATACGGACATTGAAATATTCGCACCAGCCCGAGGAGCCGGAAATCTTTATCATATTGCTACTGACGAATGTTTACAGTTTACCAATAGTTTCACATAAATAGTACTATTTCCACATAGTACAGTACAATGTGATGTCCGAAATGGCTGACAAAATTAGGTAATAACACGAAATATATGCAAGGCAATATATGGTATTTGTATAGCTTTGATGTTGTGACCGTTGCTCGCTCGCTCCGCTCGCTCGTAAAAATCTAGTCCACCCTCACAACCGATCCGACACGTTCGCAAATTTGAAATATGTCGCCACCATATCGAATAATGAACGGAGGATGGATTGGTTTTAGGTTAGGCTATAGCTTTCGTGCGAGCGCAGCGAGCGAGAGACGCGTAAAGGTGTGTCACAAACCAACGGTTTGGCACATACGGACATTGAAATATTCGCACCAGCCCGATGAGCCGGAAGTATTTATCCTATTGCCTACCGACGCATGTTTACAGTTTATGAATAGTTTCACATAAATAGTACTATTTCCACATAGTACAGTGCAATGTGATGTCCGAAATGGCTGACAAAATTAGGTACTAGCACGAAATATATGCAAGGCAATATATGGTATATGTATAGCTTGGAAGTTGTGACCGTTGCTCGCTCGCTCCGCTCGCTCGTAAAAATCTAGTCCAACCTCACAACCGATCCGACACGTTCGCAAATTTGAAATATGTCGCCATCATATCGAATAATGAACGCAATATGGATTGGTTTTAGGTTAGGCTATAGTTTTCGAGCGAGCGCAGCGAGCGAGTGACGCGTAAAGCTGTGTCATAAACCAACGGTTTGGCACATACGGACATTGAAATATTCGCACCAGCCCGAGGAGCCGGAAGTCTTTATCCTATTGCCTACCGATACATGTTTACAGTTTACGAATAGTTTCACATAAATAGTACTATTTCCACATAGTACAGTGCAATGTGATGTCCGAAATGGTTGACAAAATTAGGTACTAGCACGAAATATATGCAAGGCAATATATGGTATATGTATAGCTTGGAAATTGTGACCGTTGCTCGCTCGCTCCGCTCGCTCGTAAAAATCTAGTCCAACCTCACAACCGATCGGACACGTTCGCAAATTTGAAATATGTCGCCATCATATGAAATACTCAACTCAATATGGATTGGTTTTAGGTTAGGCTATAGTTTTCGAGCGAGCGCAGCGAGCAAGAGACGCGTAAAGGTGTGTCATAAACCAACGGTGTGGCACATACGGACATTGAAATATTCGCACCAGCCCGAGGAGCCGGAAATCTTTATCCTATTGCTACTGACGAATGTTTACAGTTTACCAATAGTTTCACATAAATAGTACTATTTCCACATAGTACAGTACAATGTGATGTCCGAAATGGCTGACAAAATTAGGTAATAACACGAAATATATGCAAGGCAATATATGGTATTTGTATAGCTTTGATGTTGTGACCGTTGCTCGCTCGCTCCGCTCGCTCGTAAAAATCTAGTCCACCCTCACAACCGATCCGACACGTTCGCAAATTTGAAATATGTCGCCACCATATCGAATAATGAACGGAGGATGGATTGGTTTTAGGTTAGGCTATAGCTTTCGTGCGAGCGCAGCGAGCGAGAGACGCGTAAAGGTGTGTCACAAACCAACGGTTTGGCACATACGGACATTGAAATATTCGCACCAGCCCGAGGAGCCGGAAGTCTTTATCCTGTTGTCTACCGACACATGTTTACAGTTTACGAATAGTTTCACATAAATAGAACTATTTCCACATAGTACAGTGCAATGTGATGTCCGAAATGGATGACAAAATTAGGTACTAGCACGAAATATATGCAAGGCAATATATGGTATATGTATAGCTTGGAAATTGTGACCGTTGCTCGCTCGCTCCGCTCGCTCATAAAAATCTAGTCCAACCTCACAACCGATCCGACACGTTCGCAAATTTGAAATATGTCGCCATCATATCGAATAATGAACGCAAGGTGTATTGGTTTTAGGTTAGGCTATAGTTTTCGAGCGAGCGCAGCGAGCGAGAGATGCGTAAAGGTGTGTCATAAACCAACTGTTTGGCACATACGGACATTGAAATATTCGCACCAGCCCGATGAGCCGGAAGTATTTATCCTATTGCCTACCGACGCATGTTTACAGTTTATGAATAGTTTCACATAAATAGTACTATTTCCACATAGTACAGTGCAATGTGATGTCCGAAATGGCTGACAAAATTAGGTACTAGCACGAAATATATGCAAGGCAATATATGGTATATGTATAGCTTGGAAGTTGTGACCGTTGCTCGCTCGCTCCGCTCGCTCGTAAAAATCTAGTCCAACCTCACAACCGATCCGACACGTTCGCAAATTTGAAATATGTCGCCATCATATCGAATAATGAACGCAATATGGATTGGTTTTAGGTTAGGCTATAGTTTTCGAGCGAGCGCAGCGAGCGAGTGACGCGTAAAGCTGTGTCATAAACCAACGGTTTGGCACATACGGACATTGAAATATTCGCACCAGCCCGAGGAGCCGGAAGTATTTATCCTATTGCCTACCGACACATGTTTACAGTTTACGAATAGTTTCACATAAATAGTACTATTTCCACATAGTACAGTGCAATGTGATGTCCGAAATGGTTGACAAAATTAGGTACTAGCACGAAATATATGCAAGGCAATATATGGTATATGTATAGCTTGGAAATTGTGACCGTTGCTCGCTCGCTCCGCTCGCTCGTAAAAATCTAGTCCAACCTCACAACCGATCGGACACGTTCGCAAATTTGAAATATGTCGCCATCATATGAAATACTCAACTCAATATGGATTGGTTTTAGGTTGGGCTATAGTTTTCGAGCGAGCGCAGCGAGCAAGAGACGCGTAAAGGTGTGTCATAAACCAACGGTGTGGCACATACGGACATTGAAATATTCGCACCAGCCCGAGGAGCCGGAAATCTTTATCCTATTGCTACTGACGAATGTTTACAGTTTACCAATAGTTTCACATAAATAGTACTATTTCCACATAGTACAGTACAATGTGATGTCCGAAATGGCTGACAAAATTAGGTAATAACACGAAATATATGCAAGGCAATATATGGTATTTGTATAGCTTTGATGTTGTGACCGTTGCTCGCTCGCTCCGCTCGCTCGTAAAAATCTAGTCCACCCTCACAACCGATCCGACACGTTCGCAAATTTGAAATATGTCGCCACCATATCGAATAATGAACGGAGGATGGATTGGTTTTAGGTTAGGCTATAGCTTTCGTGCGAGCGCAGCGAGCGAGAGACGCGTGAAGGTGTGTCACAAACCAACGGTTTGGCACATACGGACATTGAAATATTCGCACCAGCCCGAGGAGCCGGAAGTCTTTATCCTGTTGTCTACCGACACATGTCTACAGTTTACGAATAGTTTCACATAAATAGAACTATTTCCACATAGTACAGTGCAATGTGATGTCCGAAATGGATGACAAAATTAGGTACTAGCACGAAATATATGCAAGGCAATATATGGTATATGTATAGCTTGGAAATTGTGACCGTTGCTCGCTCGCTCCGCTCGCTCATAAAAATCTAGTCCAACCTCACAACCGATCCGACACGTTCGCAAATTTGAAATATGTCGCCATCATATGAAATACTCAACTCAATATGGATTGGTTTTAGGTTAGGCTATAGTTTTCGAGCGAGCGCAGCGAGCAAGAGACGCGTAAAGGTGTGTCATAAACCAACGGTGTGGCACATACGGACATTGAAATATTCGCACCAGCCCGAGGAGCCGGAAATCTTTATCCTATTGCTACTGACGAATGTTTACAGTTTACCAATAGTTTCACATAAATAGTACTATTTCCACATAGTACAGTACAATGTGATGTCCGAAATGGCTGACAAAATTAGGTAATAACACGAAATATATGCAAGGCAATATATGGTATTTGTATAGCTTTGATGTTGTGACCGTTGCTCGCTCGCTCCGCTCGCTCGTAAAAATCTAGTCCACCCTCACAACCGATCCGACACGTTCGCAAATTTGAAATATGTCGCCACCATATCGAATAATGAACGGAGGATGGATTGGTTTTAGGTTAGGCTATAGCTTTCGTGCGAGCGCAGCGAGCGAGAGACGCGTAAAGGTGTGTCACAAACCAACGGTTTGGCACATACGGACATTGAAATATTCGCACCAGCCCGAGGAGCCGGAAGTCTTTATCCTGTTGTCTACCGACACATGTTTACAGTTTACGAATAGTTTCACATAAATAGAACTATTTCCACATAGTACAGTGCAATGTGATGTCCGAAATGGATGACAAAATTAGGTACTAGCACGAAATATATGCAAGGCAATATATGGTATATGTATAGCTTGGAAATTGTGACCGTTGCTCGCTCGCTCCGCTCGCTCATAAAAATCTAGTCCAACCTCACAACCGATCCGACACGTTCGCAAATTTGAAATATGTCGCCATCATATCGAATAATGAACGCAAGGTGTATTGGTTTTAGGTTAGGCTATAGTTTTCGAGCGAGCGCAGCGAGCGAGAGATGCGTAAAGGTGTGTCATAAACCAACTGTTTGGCACATACGGACATTGAAATATTCGCACCAGCCCGATGAGCCGGAAGTATTTATCCTATTGCCTACCGACGCATGTTTACAGTTTATGAATAGTTTCACATAAATAGTACTATTTCCACATAGTACAGTGCAATGTGATGTCCGAAATGGCTGACAAAATTAGGTACTAGCACGAAATATATGCAAGGCAATATATGGTATATGTATAGCTTGGAAGTTGTGACCGTTGCTCGCTCGCTCCGCTCGCTCGTAAAAATCTAGTCCAACCTCACAACCGATCCGACACGTTCGCAAATTTGAAATATGTCGCCATCATATCGAATAATGAACGCAATATGGATTGGTTTTAGGTTAGGCTATAGTTTTCGAGCGAGCGCAGCGAGCGAGTGACGCGTAAAGCTGTGTCATAAACCAACGGTTTGGCACATACGGACATTGAAATATTCGCACCAGCCCGAGGAGCCGGAAGTATTTATCCTATTGCCTACCGACACATGTTTACAGTTTACGAATAGTTTCACATAAATAGTACTATTTCCACATAGTACAGTGCAATGTGATGTCCGAAATGGTTGACAAAATTAGGTACTAGCACGAAATATATGCAAGGCAATATATGGTATATGTATAGCTTGGAAATTGTGACCGTTGCTCGCTCGCTCCGCTCGCTCGTAAAAATCTAGTCCAACCTCACAACCGATCGGACACGTTCGCAAATTTGAAATATGTCGCCATCATATGAAATACTCAACTCAATATGGATTGGTTTTAGGTTGGGCTATAGTTTTCGAGCGAGCGCAGCGAGCAAGAGACGCGTAAAGGTGTGTCATAAACCAACGGTGTGGCACATACGGACATTGAAATATTCGCACCAGCCCGAGGAGCCGGAAATCTTTATCCTATTGCTACTGACGAATGTTTACAGTTTACCAATAGTTTCACATAAATAGTACTATTTCCACATAGTACAGTACAATGTGATGTCCGAAATGGCTGACAAAATTAGGTAATAACACGAAATATATGCAAGGCAATATATGGTATTTGTATAGCTTTGATGTTGTGACCGTTGCTCGCTCGCTCCGCTCGCTCGTAAAAATCTAGTCCACCCTCACAACCGATCCGACACGTTCGCAAATTTGAAATATGTCGCCACCATATCGAATAATGAACGGAGGATGGATTGGTTTTAGGTTAGGCTATAGCTTTCGTGCGAGCGCAGCGAGCGAGAGACGCGTGAAGGTGTGTCACAAACCAACGGTTTGGCACATACGGACATTGAAATATTCGCACCAGCCCGAGGAGCCGGAAGTCTTTATCCTGTTGTCTACCGACACATGTCTACAGTTTACGAATAGTTTCACATAAATAGAACTATTTCCACATAGTACAGTGCAATGTGATGTCCGAAATGGATGACAAAATTAGGTACTAGCACGAAATATATGCAAGGCAATATATGGTATATGTATAGCTTGGAAATTGTGACCGTTGCTCGCTCGCTCCGCTCGCTCATAAAAATTTAGTCCAACCTCACAACCGATCCGACACGTTCGCAAATTTGAAATATGTCGCCATCATATGAAATACTCAACTCAATATGGATTGGTTTTAGGTTAGGCTATAGTTTTCGAGCGAGCGCAGCGAGCAAGAGACGCGTAAAGGTGTGTCATAAACCAACGGTGTGGCACATACGGACATTGAAATATTCGCACCAGCCCGAGGAGCCGGAAATCTTTATCCTATTGCTACTGACGAATGTTTACAGTTTACCAATAGTTTCACATAAATAGTACTATTTCCACATAGTACAGTACAATGTGATGTCCGAAATGGCTGACAAAATTAGGTAATAACACGAAATATATGCAAGGCAATATATGGTATTTGTATAGCTTTGATGTTGTGACCGTTGCTCGCTCGCTCCGCTCGCTCGTAAAAATCTAGTCCACCCTCACAACCGATCCGACACGTTCGCAAATTTGAAATATGTCGCCACCATATCGAATAATGAACGGAGGATGGATTGGTTTTAGGTTAGGCTATAGCTTTCGTGCGAGCGCAGCGAGCGAGAGACGCGTAAAGGTGTGTCACAAACCAACGGTTTGGCACATACGGACATTGAAATATTCGCACCAGCCCGAGGAGCCGGAAGTCTTTATCCTGTTGTCTACCGACACATGTTTACAGTTTACGAATAGTTTCACATAAATAGAACTATTTCCACATAGTACAGTGCAATGTGATGTCCGAAATGGATGACAAAATTAGGTACTAGCACGAAATATATGCAAGGCAATATATGGTATATGTATAGCTTGGAAATTGTGACCGTTGCTCGCTCGCTCCGCTCGCTCATAAAAATCTAGTCCAACCTCACAACCGATCCGACACGTTCGCAAATTTGAAATATGTCGCCATCATATCGAATAATGAACGCAAGGTGTATTGGTTTTAGGTTAGGCTATAGTTTTCGAGCGAGCGCAGCGAGCGAGAGATGCGTAAAGGTGTGTCATAAACCAACTGTTTGGCACATACGGACATTGAAATATTCGCACCAGCCCGATGAGCCGGAAGTATTTATCCTATTGCCTACCGACGCATGTTTACAGTTTATGAATAGTTTCACATAAATAGTACTATTTCCACATAGTACAGTGCAATGTGATGTCCGAAATGGCTGACAAAATTAGGTACTAGCACGAAATATATGCAAGGCAATATATGGTATATGTATAGCTTGGAAGTTGTGACCGTTGCTCGCTCGCTCCGCTCGCTCGTAAAAATCTAGTCCAACCTCACAACCGATCCGACACGTTCGCAAATTTGAAATATGTCGCCATCATATCGAATAATGAACGCAATATGGATTGGTTTTAGGTTAGGCTATAGTTTTCGAGCGAGCGCAGCGAGCGAGTGACGCGTAAAGCTGTGTCATAAACCAACGGTTTGGCACATACGGACATTGAAATATTCGCACCAGCCCGAGGAGCCGGAAGTATTTATCCTATTGCCTACCGACACATGTTTACAGTTTACGAATAGTTTCACATAAATAGTACTATTTCCACATAGTACAGTGCAATGTGATGTCCGAAATGGTTGACAAAATTAGGTACTAGCACGAAATATATGCAAGGCAATATATGGTATATGTATAGCTTGGAAATTGTGACCGTTGCTCGCTCGCTCCGCTCGCTCGTAAAAATCTAGTCCAACCTCACAACCGATCGGACACGTTCGCAAATTTGAAATATGTCGCCATCATATGAAATACTCAACTCAATATGGATTGGTTTTAGGTTGGGCTATAGTTTTCGAGCGAGCGCAGCGAGCAAGAGACGCGTAAAGGTGTGTCATAAACCAACGGTGTGGCACATACGGACATTGAAATATTCGCACCAGCCCGAGGAGCCGGAAATCTTTATCCTATTGCTACTGACGAATGTTTACAGTTTACCAATAGTTTCACATAAATAGTACTATTTCCACATAGTACAGTACAATGTGATGTCCGAAATGGCTGACAAAATTAGGTAATAACACGAAATATATGCAAGGCAATATATGGTATTTGTATAGCTTTGATGTTGTGACCGTTGCTCGCTCGCTCCGCTCGCTCGTAAAAATCTAGTCCACCCTCACAACCGATCCGACACGTTCGCAAATTTGAAATATGTCGCCACCATATCGAATAATGAACGGAGGATGGATTGGTTTTAGGTTAGGCTATAGCTTTCGTGCGAGCGCAGCGAGCGAGAGACGCGTGAAGGTGTGTCACAAACCAACGGTTTGGCACATACGGACATTGAAATATTCGCACCAGCCCGAGGAGCCGGAAGTCTTTATCCTGTTGTCTACCGACACATGTCTACAGTTTACGAATAGTTTCACATAAATAGAACTATTTCCACATAGTACAGTGCAATGTGATGTCCGAAATGGATGACAAAATTAGGTACTAGCACGAAATATATGCAAGGCAATATATGGTATATGTATAGCTTGGAAATTGTGACCGTTGCTCGCTCGCTCCGCTCGCTCATAAAAATCTAGTCCAACCTCACAACCGATCCGACACGTTCGCAAATTTGAAATATGTCGCCATCATATCGAATAATGAACGCAAGGTGTATTGGTTTTAGGTTAGGCTATAGTTTTCGAGCGAGCGCAGCGAGCGAGAGATGCGTAAAGGTGTGTCATAAACCAACTGTTTGGCACATACGGACATTGAAATATTCGCACCAGCCCGATGAGCCGGAAGTATTTATCCTATTGCCTACAGACGCATGTTTACAGTTTATGAATAGTTTCACATAAATAGTACTATTTCCACATAGTACAGTGCAATGTGATGTCCGAAATGGCTGACAAAATTAGGTACTAGCACGAAATATATGCAAGGCAATATATGGTATATGTATAGCTTGGAAGTTGTGACCGTTGCTCGCTCGCTCCGCTCGCTCGTAAAAATCTAGTCCAACCTCACAACCGATCCGACACGTTCGCAAATTTGAAATATGTCGCCATCATATCGAATAATGAACGCAATATGGATTGGTTTTAGGTTAGGCTATAGTTTTCGAGCGAGCGCAGCGAGCGAGTGACGCGTAAAGCTGTGTCATAAACCAACGGTTTGGCACATACGGACATTGAAATATTCGCACCAGCCCGAGGAGCCGGAAGTCTTTATCCTATTGCCTACCGACACATGTTTACAGTTTACGAATAGTTTCACATAAATAGTACTATTTCCACATAGTACAGTGCAATGTGATGTCCGAAATGGTTGACAAAATTAGGTACTAGCACGAAATATATGCAAGGCAATATATGGTATATGTATAGCTTGGAAATTGTGACCGTTGCTCGCTCGCTCCGCTCGCTCGTAAAAATCTAGTCCAACCTCACAACCGATCGGACACGTTCGCAAATTTGAAATATGTCGCCATCATATGAAATACTCAACTCAATATGGATTGGTTTTAGGTTAGGCTATAGTTTTCGAGCGAGCGCAGCGAGCAAGAGACGCGTAAAGGTGTGTCATAAACCAACGGTGTGGCACATACGGACATTGAAATATTCGCACCAGCCCGAGGAGCCGGAAATCTTTATCCTATTGCTACTGACGAATGTTTACAGTTTACCAATAGTTTCACATAAATAGTACTATTTCCACATAGTACAGTACAATGTGATGTCCGAAATGGCTGACAAAATTAGGTAATAACACGAAATATATGCAAGGCAATATATGGTATTTGTATAGCTTTGATGTTGTGACCGTTGCTCGCTCGCTCCGCTCGCTCGTAAAAATCTAGTCCACCCTCACAACCGATCCGACACGTTCGCAAATTTGAAATATGTCGCCACCATATCGAATAATGAACGGAGGATGGATTGGTTTTAGGTTAGGCTATAGCTTTCGTGCGAGCGCAGCGAGCGAGAGACGCGTAAAGGTGTGTCACAAACCAACGGTTTGGCACATACGGACATTGAAATATTCGCACCAGCCCGAGGAGCCGGAAGTCTTTATCCTGTTGTCTACCGACACATGTTTACAGTTTACGAATAGTTTCACATAAATAGAACTATTTCCACATAGTACAGTGCAATGTGATGTCCGAAATGGATGACAAAATTAGGTACTAGCACGAAATATATGCAAGGCAATATATGGTATATGTATAGCTTGGAAATTGTGACCGTTGCTCGCTCGCTCCGCTCGCTCATAAAAATCTAGTCCAACCTCACAACCGATCCGACACGTTCGCAAATTTGAAATATGTCGCCATCATATCGAATAATGAACGCAAGGTGTATTGGTTTTAGGTTAGGCTATAGTTTTCGAGCGAGCGCAGCGAGCGAGAGATGCGTAAAGGTGTGTCATAAACCAACTGTTTGGCACATACGGACATTGAATTATTCGCACCAGCCCGATGAGCCGGAAGTATTTATCCTATTGCCTACCGACGCATGTTTACAGTTTATGAATAGTTTCACATAAATAGTACTATTTCCACATAGTACAGTGCAATGTGATGTCCGAAATGGCTGACAAAATTAGGTACTAGCACGAAATATATGCAAGGCAATATATGGTATATGTATAGCTTGGAAGTTGTGACCGTTGCTCGCTCGCTCCGCTCGCTCGTAAAAATCTAGTCCAACCTCACAACCGATCCGACACGTTCGCAAATTTGAAATATGTCGCCATCATATCGAATAATGAACGCAATATGGATTGGTTTTAGGTTAGGCTATAGTTTTCGAGCGAGCGCAGCGAGCGAGTGACGCGTAAAGCTGTGTCATAAACCAACGGTTTGGCACATACGGACATTGAAATATTCGCACCAGCCCGAGGAGCCGGAAGTCTTTATCCTATTGCCTACCGACACATGTTTACAGTTTACGAATAGTTTCACATAAATAGTACTATTTCCACATAGTACAGTGCAATGTGATGTCCGAAATGGTTGACAAAATTAGGTACTAGCACGAAATATATGCAAGGCAATATATGGTATATGTATAGCTTGGAAATTGTGACCGTTGCTCGCTCGCTCCGCTCGCTCATAAAAATCTAGTCCAACCTCACAACCGCTCCGACACGTTCGCAAATTTGAAATATGTCGCCACCATATCGAATAATGAACGGAGGATGGATTGGTTTTAGGTTAGGCTATAGCTTTCGTGCGAGCGCAGCGAGCGAGAGACGCGTAAAGGTGTGTCACAAACCAACGGTTTGGCACATACGGACATTGAAATATTCGCACCAGCCCGAGGAGCCGGAAGTCTTTATCCTATTGCCTTCTGACAAATGTTTACGGTTTACCAATAGTTTCACAAAATTAGTACCGTTTCCTCATAGTACAGTGCAATGTGATGTCCGAAATGACTGACAAAATTAGGTACTAGCACGAAATATATGCAAGGCAATATATGGTATATGTATAGCTTGGAAGTTGTGACCGTTGCTCGCTCGCTCCGCTCGCTCGTAAAAATCTAGTCCAACCTCACAACCGATCCGACATGTTCGCTAATTAGAAATATGTCGCCACCATATCGAATAATGAACGCAAGGTGTATTGGTTTTAGGTTAGGCTATAGTTTTCGAGCGAGCGCAGCGAGCGAGTGACGCGTAAAGCTGTGTCATAAACCAACGGTTTGGCACATACGGACATTGAAATATTCGCACCAGCCCGAGGAGCCGGAAGTCTTTATCCTGTTGTCTACCGACACATGTTTACAGTTTACGAATAGTTTCACATAAATAGTACTATTTCCACATAGTACAGTGCAATGTGATGTCCGAAATTGATGACAAAATTAGGTACTAGCAGGAAATATATGCAAGGCAATATATGGTATATGTATAGCTTGGAAATTGTGACCGTTGCTCGCTCGCTCCGCTCGCTCGTAAAAATCTAGTCCAACCTCACAACCGATCCGACACGTTCGCAAATTTGTAATATGTCGCCATCATATCGAATAATGAACGCAAGGTGGATTGGTTTTAGGTTAGGCTATAGTTTTCGAGCGAGCGCAGCGAGCGAGAGATGCGTAAAGGTGTGTCATAAACCAACGGTTTGGCACATACGGACATTGAAATATTCGCACCAGCCCGAGGAGCCCGAAGTCTTTATCCTATTGCTACTGACGAATGTTTACAGTTTACCAATAGTTTCACATAAATAGTACTATTTCCACATAGTACAGTACAATGTGATGCCCGAAATGGCTGACAAAATTAGGTAATAACACGAAATATATGCAAGGCAATATATGGTATTTGTATAGCTTTGATGTTGTGACCGTTGCTCGCTCGCTCCGCTCGCTCGTAAAAATCTATTCCACCCTCACAACCGATCCGACACGTTCGCAAATTTGAAATATGTCGCCACCATATCGAATAATGAACGGAAGATGGATTGGTTTTAGGTTAGGCTATAGCTTTCGTGCGAGCGCAGCGAGCGAGAGACGCGTAAAGGTGTGTCACAAACCAACGGTTTGGCACATACGGACATTGAAATATTCGCACCAGCCCGAGGAGCCGGAAGTCTTTATCCTGTTGTCTACCGACACATGTTTACAGTTTACGAATAGTTTCACATAAATAGAACTATTTCCACATAGTACAATGCAATGAGATGTCCGAAATGGATGACAAAATTAGGTACTAGCACGAAATATATGCAAGGCAATATATGGTATATGTATAGCTTGGAAATTGTGACCGTTGCTCGCTCGCTCCGCTCGCTCATAAAAATCTACTCCAACCTCACAACCGATCCGACACGTTCGCAAATTTGAAATATGTCGCCATCATATCGAATAATGAACGCAAGGTGTATTGGTTTTAGGTTAGGCTATAGTTTTCGAGCGAGCGCAGCGAGCGAGAGATGCGTAAAGGTGTGTCATAAACCAACGGTTTGGCACATACGGACATTGAAATATTCGCACCAGCCCGATGAGCCGGAAGTATTTATCCTATTGCCTACCGACACATGTTTACAGTTTATGAATAGTTTCACATAAATAGTACTATTTCCACATAGTACAGTGCAATGTGATGTCCGAAATGGTTGACAAAATTAGGTACTAGCACGAAATATATGCAAGGCAATATATGGTATATGTATAGCTTGGAAATTGTGACCGTTGCTCGCTCGCTCCGCTCGCTCGTAAAAATCTAGTCCAACCTCACAACCGATCGGACACGTTCGCAAATTTGAAATATGTCGCCATCATATGAAATACTCAACACAATATGGATTGGTTTTAGGTTAGGCTATAGTTTTCGAGCGAGCGCAGCGAGCGAGAGACGCGTAAAGGTGTGTCATAAACCAACGGTGTGGCACATACGGACATTGAAATATTCGCACCAGCCCGAGGAGCCGGAAATCTTTATCCTATTGCTACTGACGAATGTTTACAGTTTACCAATAGTTTCACATAAATAGTACTATTTCCACATAGTACAGTACAATGTGATGTCCGAAATGGCTGACAAAATTAGGTAATAACACGAAATATATGCAAGGCAATATATGGTATTTGTATAGCTTTGATGTTGTGACCGTTGCTCGCTCGCTCCGCTCGCTCGTAAAAATCTAGTCCACCCTCACAACCGATCCGACACGTTCGCAAATTTGAAATATGTCGCCACCATATCGAATAATGAACGGAGGATGGATTGGTTTTAGGTTAGGCTATAGCTTTCGTGCGAGCGCAGCGAGCGAGAGACGCGTAAAGGTGTGTCACAAACCAACGGTTTGGCACATACGGACATTGAAATATTCGCACCAGCCCGAGGAGCCGGAAGTCTTTATCCTGTTGTCTACCGACACATGTTTACAGTTTACGAATAGTTTCACATAAATAGAACTATTTCCACATAGTACAGTGCAATGTGATGTCCGAAATGGATGACAAAGTTAGGTACTAGCACGAAATATATGCAAGGCAATATATGGTATATGTATAGCTTGGAAATTGTGACCGTTGCTCGCTCGCTCCGCTCGCTCATAAAAATCTAGTCCAACCTCACAACCGCTCCGACACGTTCGCAAATTTGAAATATGTCGCCACCATATCGAATAATGAACGGAGGATGGATTGGTTTTAGGTTAGGCTATAGCTTTCGTGCGAGCGCAGCGAGCGAGAGACGCGTAAAGGTGTGTCACAAACCAACGGTTTGGCACATACGGACATTGAAATATTCGCACCAGCCCGAGGAGCCGGAAGTCTTTATCCTATTGCCTTCTGACAAATGTTTACGGTTTACCAATAGTTTCACAAAATTAGTACCGTTTCCTCATAGTACAGTGCAATGTGATGTCCGAAATGACTGACAAAATTAGGTACTAGCACGAAATATATGCAAGGCAATATATGGTATATGTATAGCTTGGAAGTTGTGACCGTTGCTCGCTCGCTCCGCTCGCTCGTAAAAATCTAGTCCAACCTCACAACCGATCCGACATGTTCGCTAATTAGAAATATGTCGCCACCATATCGAATAATGAACGCAAGGTGTATTGGTTTTAGGTTAGGCTATAGCTTTCGTGCGAGCGCAGCGAGCGAGAGACGCGTAAAGGTGTGTCACAAACCAACGGTTTGGCACATACGGACATTGAAATATTCGCACCAGCCCGAGGAGCCGGAAGTCTTTATCCTGTTGTCTACCGACACATGTTTACAGTTTACGAATAGTTTCACATAAATAGAACTATTTCCACATAGTACAGTGCAATGTGATGTCCGAAATGGATGACAAAATTAGGTACTAGCACGAAATATATGCAAGGCAATATATGGTATATGTATAGCTTGGAAATTGTGACCGTTGCTCGCTCGCTCCGCTCGCTCATAAAAATCTAGTCCAACCTCACAACCGATCCGACACGTTCGCAAATTTGATATATGTCGCCATCATATCGAATAATGAACGCAAGGTGTATTGGTTTTAGGTTAGGCTATAGTTTTCGAGCGAGCGCAGCGAGCGAGAGATGCGTAAAGGTGTGTCATAAACCAACTGTTTGGCACATACGGACATTGAAATATTCGCACCAGCCCGATGAGCCGGAAGTATTTATCCTATTGCCTACCGACGCATGTTTACAGTTTATGAATAGTTTCACATAAATAGTACTATTTCCACATAGTACAGTGCAATGTGATGTCCGAAATGGCTGACAAAATTAGGTACTAGCACGAAATATATGCAAGGCAATATATGGTATATGTATAGCTTGGAAGTTGTGACCGTTGCTCGCTCGCTCCGCTCGCTCGTAAAAATCTAGTCCAACCGCACAACCGATCCGACACGTTCGCAAATTTGAAATATGTCGCCATCATATCGAATAATGAACGCAATATGGATTGGTTTTAGGTTAGGCTATAGTTTTCGAGCGAGCGCAGCGAGCGAGTGACGCGTAAAGCTGTGTCATAAACCAACGGTTTGGCACATACGGACATTGAAATATTCGCACCAGCCCGAGGAGCCGGAAGTCTTTATCCTATTGCCTACCGACACATGTTTACAGTTTACGAATAGTTTCACATAAATAGTACTATTTCCACATAGTACAGTGCAATGTGATGTCCGAAATGGTTGACAAAATTAGGTACTAGCACGAAATATATGCAAGGCAATATATGGTATATGTATAGCTTGGAAATTGTGACCGTTGCTCGCTCGCTCCGCTCGCTCGTAAAAATCTAGTCCAACCTCACAACCGATCGGACACGTTCGCAAATTTGAAATATGTCGCCATCATATGAAATACTCAACTCAATATGGATTGGTTTTAGGTTAGGCTATAGTTTTCGAGCGAGCGCAGCGAGCAAGAGACGCGTAAAGGTGTGTCATAAACCAACGGTGTGGCACATACGGACATTGAAATATTCGCACCAGCCCGAGGAGCCGGAAATCTTTATCCTATTGCTACTGACGAATGTTTACAGTTTACCAATAGTTTCACATAAATAGTACTATTTCCACATAGTACAGTACAATGTGATGTCCGAAATGGCTGACAAAATTAGGTAATAACACGAAATATATGCAAGGCAATATATGGTATTTGTATAGCTTTGAAGTTGTGACCGTTGCTCGCTCGCTCCGCTCGCTCGTAAAAATCTAGTCCACTCTCACAACCGATCCGACACGTTCGCAAATTTGAAATATGTCGCCACCATATCGAATAATGAACGGAGGATGGATTGGTTTTAGGTTAGGCTATAGCTTTCGTGCGAGCGCAGCGAGCGAGAGACGCGTAAAGGTGTGTCACAAACCAACGGTTTGGCACATACGGACATTGAAATATTCGCACCAGCCCGAGGAGCCGGAAGTCTTTATCCTATTGCCTACCGACACATGTTTACAGTTTATGAATAGTTTCACATAAATAGTACTATTTCCACATAGTACAGTGCAATGTGATGTCCGAAATGGTTGACAAAATTAGGTACTAGCACGAAATATATGCAAGGCAATATATGGTATATGTATAGCTTGGAAATTGTGACCGTTGCTCGCTCGCTCCGCTCGCTCGTAAAAATCTAGTCCAACCTCACAACCGATCGGACACGTTTGCAAATTTGAAATATGTCGCCATCATATGAAATACTCAACTCAATATGGATTGGTTTTAGGTTAGGCTATAGTTTTCGAGCGAGCGCAGCGAGCGAGAGACGCGTAAAGGTGTGTCATAAACCAACGGTGTGGCACATACGGACATTGAAATATTCGCACCAGCCCGAGGAGCCGGAAATCTTTATCCTATTGCTACTGACGAATGTTTACAGTTTACCAATAGTTTCACATAAATAGTAATATTTCCACATAGTACAGTACAATGTGATGTCCGAAATGGCTGACAAAATTAGGTAATAACACGAAATATATGCAAGGCAATATATGGTATTTGTATAGCTTTGATGTTGTGACCGTTGCTCGCTCGCTCCGCTCGCTCGTAAAAATCTAGTCCACCCTCACAACCGATCCGACACGTTCGCAAATTTGAAATATGTCGCCACCATATCGAATAATGAACGGAGGATGGATTGGTTTTAGGTTAGGCTATAGCTTTCGTGCGAGCGCAGCGAGCGAGAGACGCGTAAAGGTGTGTCACAAACCAACGGTTTGGCACATACGGACATTGAAATATTCGCACCAGCCCGAGGAGCCGGAAGTCTTTATCCTATTGCCTACCGACACATGTTTACAGTTTATGAATAGTTTCACATAAATAGTACTATTTCCACATAGTACAGTGCAATGTGATGTCCGAAATGGTTGACAAATTTAGGTACTAGCACGAAATATATGCAAGGCAATATATGGTATATGTATAGCTTGGAAATTGTGACCGTTGCTCGCTCGCTCCGCTCGCTCGTAAAAATCTAGTCCAACCTCACAACCGATCGGACACGTTCGCAAATTTGAAATATGTCGCCATCATATGAAATACTCAACTCAATATGGATTGGTTTTAGGTTAGGCTATAGTTTTCGAGCGAGCGCAGCGAGCGAGAGACGCGTAAAGGTGTGTCATAAACCAACGGTGTGGCACATACGGACATTGAAATATTCGCACCAGCCCGAGGAGCCGGAAATCTTTATCCTATTTCTACTGACGAATGTTTACAGTTTACCAATAGTTTCACATAAATAGTACTATTTCCACATAGTACAGTACAATGTGATGTCCGAAATGGCTGACAAAATTAGGTAATAACACGAAATATATGCAAGGCAATATATGGTATTTGTATAGCTTTGATGTTGTGACCGTTGCTCGCTCGCTCCGCTCGCTCGTAAAAATCTAGTCCACCCTCACAACCGATCCGACACGTTCGCAAATTTGAAATATGTCGCCACCATATCGAATAATGAACGGAGGATGGATTGGTTTTAGGTTAGGCTATAGCTTTCGTGCGAGCGCAGCGAGCGAGAGACGCGTAAAGGTGTGTCACAAACCAACGGTTTGGCACATACGGACATTGAAATATTCGCACCAGCCCGAGGAGCCGGAAGTCTTTATCCTATTGCCTACCGACACATGTTTACAGTTTATGAATAGTTTCACATAAATAGTACTATTTCCACATAGTACAGTGCAACGTGATGTCCGAAATGGTTGACAAAATTAGGTACTAGCACGAAATATATGCAAGGCAATATATGGTATATGTATAGCTTGGAAATTGTGACCGTTGCTCGCTCGCTCCGCTCGCTCGTAAAAATCTAGTCCAACCTCACAACCGATCGGACACGTTCGCAAATTTGAAATATGTCGCCATCATATGAAATACTCAACTCAATATGGATTGGTTTTAGGTTAGGCTATAGTTTTCGAGCGAGCGCAGCGAGCGAGAGACGCGTAAAGGTGTGTCATAAACCAAAGGTGTGGCACATACGGACATTGAAATATTCGCACCAGCCCGAGGAGCCGGAAATCTTTATCCTATTGCTACTGACGAATGTTTACAGTTTACCAATAGTTTCACATAAATAGTACTATTTCCACATAGTACAGTACAATGTGATGTCCGAAATGGCTGACAAAATTAGGTAATAACACGAAATATATGCAAGGCAATATATGGTATTTGTATAGCTTTGATGTTGTGACCGTTGCTCGCTCGCTCCGCTCGCTCGTAAAAATCTAGTCCACCCTCACAACCGATCCGACACGTTCGCAAATTTGAAATATGTCGCCACCATATCGAATAATGAACGGAGGATGGATTGGTTTTAGGTTAGGCTATAGCTTTCGTGCGAGCGCAGCGAGCGAGAGACGCGTAAAGGTGTGTCACAAACCAACGGTTTGGCACATACGGACATTGAAATATTCGCACCAGCCCGAGGAGCCGGAAGTCTTTATCCTATTGCCTACCGACACATGTTTACAGTTTATGAATAGTTTCACATAAATAGTACTATTTCCACATAGTACAGTGCAATGTGATGTCCGAAATGGTTGACAAAATTAGGTACTAGCACGAAATATATGCAAGGCAATATATGGTATATGTATAGCTTGGAAATTGTGACCGTTGCTCGCTCGCTCCGCTCGCTCGTAAAAATCTAGTCCAACCTCACAACCGATCGGACACGTTCGCAAATTTGAAATATGTCGCCATCATATGAAATACTCAACTCAATATGGATTGGTTTTAGGTTAGGCTATAGTTTTCGAGCGAGCGCAGCGAGCGAGAGACGCGTAAAGGTGTGTCATAAACCAACGGTGTGGCACATACGTACATTGAAATATTCGCACCAGCCCGAGGAGCCGGAAATCTTTATCCTATTGCTACTGACGAATGTTTACAGTTTACCAATAGTTTCACATAAATAGTACTATTTCCACATAGTACAGTACAATGTGATGTCCGAAATGGCTGACAAAATTAGGTAATAACACGAAATATATGCAAGGCAATATATGGTATTTGTATAGCTTTGATGTTGTGACCGTTGCTCGCTCGCTCCGCTCGCTCGTAAAAATCTAGTCCACCCTCACAACCGATCCGACACGTTCGCAAATTTGAAATATGTCGCCACCATATCGAATAATGAACGGAGGATGGATTGGTTTTAGGTTAGGCTATAGCTTTCGTGCGAGCGCAGCGAGCGAGAGACGCGTAAAGGTGTGTCACAAACCAACGGTTTGGCACATACGGACATTGAAATATTCGCACCAGCCCGAGGAGCCGGAAGTCTTTATCCTATTGCCTACCGACACATGTTTACAGTTTATGAATAGTTTCACATAAATAGTACTATTTCCACATAGT